>NC_135966.1:3231786-3349520 GCF_053455715.1 Rhinoraja longicauda | reverse complement strand
CCCCACAATGATTAATTGAGGTGAAGATCACTTTTCGATACCTTGCCGACTTTTCGCGAGCAGGTGTGTCTTCGATGATTTAAAATCTTATTGTGGAGTTGAATTTAATTCCCGATAAATCTCAATAGACAATAGACAATAGACAATAGGTGCAGGAGGAGGCCATTCGGCCCTTCGAGCCAGCACCGCCATTCAATGTGATCATGGCTGATCATTCTCAATCAGTACCCCGTTCCTGCCTTCTCCCCATTCACCCTGACTCCGATATCCTTAAGAGCTCTATCCAGCTCTCTCTTGAATGCATTCAGAGAATTGGCCTCCTCTGCCTTCTGAGGCAGAGAATTCCACAGATTCACAACTCTCTGACGGAAAAGGTTTTCCTCATCTCAGTTCTAAATGGCCTACCCGTTATTCTTAAACTGTGGCCCCTTGTTCTGGACTCCCCCAACATTGGGAACATGTTTCCTGCCTCTAACGTGTCCAACCCCTTAATAATCTTATACGTTTCGATAAGATCTCCTCTCATCCTTCTAAATTCCAGTGTACACAAGCCTAGTCGCTCCAGTCTTTCAACATATAATAGTCCCGCCATTCCGGGAATTAACCTAGTAAACCTAAGCTGCACGCCCTCAATAGCAAGAATAACCTTCCTCAAATTTGGAGACCAAAACTGCACACAGTACTCCAGGTGCGGTCTCACTAAGGCCCTGTACAACTGCAGAAGGACCTCTTTGCTCTTATACTCAACTCCTCTGGAGTATATATTTTTTCTGAAAATTGCTGGCTGCTTTATCAAGCTTAATTGCTTTTCCCGCGCACACTGGCGGCGGGCGATCGAGTGAAGTTGCATTCAATTGCGGGCTGGCAACACAGGTCCTTGGGCACGGCGTTTAGACATCACACCAGCTTTCACCCAATTCCAACCCACCTCCAGCACCCCAAGCCACCGGCTTGTGAAGTCGCTTTTATCTCACACAGCTGCCGTTTGCTTCCCCTCTTGTGTTATCTGCAGCCAACGCCTTTAGTTTGTTAGTCTGCCACCAGCTTATCAAATGGCTTTATAGCATCAGCTTGTGTAGCTGCGGGTAGGTTGTGTACACACTTCCAGTCCGCATGGCCTCCGTTAGATTATGCCGTCAAATCATCTGCCTGAGGCCTACTGAATTTTTTTAAACATTGAAATCCAGAAATTAATGCACATACAGGCTTCAGACAGATAAAGTTGTGCCACTCACTTCATTGGACTTCAAATGTAAATTAGCGCTACTGTTAACCCTTTAATAGATAACAGCTTTATATCCATCAACACTGTCCTGCCTTGAACAGAGCCTCAGGACAAAGTTTCAGGCACAAAAGGGGTACGGGGAGAAGGCAGGAACGGGGCACTGACTGAGAATGATCAGCCATGATCACATTGAATGGCGGTGCTGGCTCGAAGGGCCGAATGGCCTCCTCCTGCACCTATTGTCTATTGTCTATTGAAATCCTCCTCTCATCCTTCTAAATTCCAGTATAAGAAAATAACTGTAGATGCTGGTACAAATGGAAGGTATTTATTCACAAAATGCTGGAGTAACTCAGCAGGTCAGGCAGCATCTCAGGAGAGAAGGAATGGGTGACGTTTCGGGTCGAGACCCTTCTTCCTTTGATCAGTCTGAAGAAGGGTCTCGACCCGAAACATCACCCATTCCTTTTCTCCTGAGATGCTGCCAGCATTTTGTGAATAAATACCTTCTAAATTCAAGCCTAGTCGCTCCACTCTTTCAACATATGACAGTCCCGCCATTCCGGGAATTAACCTAGTAAACCTACGCTGCACGCCCTCAATAGCAAGAATATCCTTCCTCAAATTTGGAGACCAAAACTGCACACAGTACTCCAGGTGCGGTCTCACTAGGGCCCTGTACAACTGCAGAAGGACCTCTTTGCTCCTATACTCAACTCCTCTTGTTATGAAGGCCAACATTCCATTGGCTTTCTTCACTGCCTGCTGTACCTGCATGCTTACTTATTTCACTGCACCTTAACTGGTACAGGTGACAATAAACGACCATTGGACCATTGAAAAGTATTCCACCGTGTTAGCACTTGGCAAAATGGATAATCAACAAAGGCTCTGGATCCAAGGGTGTGGGAAAACCAGTGGTGGACCTGTGTGCTGCCTGGACCTCTGTTATTGTTGCTTCAGATATTATTGTTTCTCCAGACTTTTCAGACAATAGACAATAGGTGCAAGAAGAGGCCATTCGGCCCTTCGAGCCAGCACCACCATTCAATGTGATCATGGCTGATCATTCTCAAACAGGACTCCGTTCCTGCCTTCTCCCCATACCCCCTGACTCCGCTATCCTTAAGAGCTCTACCTAGGTTATATCAGAGATCAAAGAATGGAGCCCATGGATTGAATGGTAGAGTAGACTTGATGGGCCGAATGGCCTAATTCTGCTCCTATTACTTATGATCTTATGAAGGTCCTGAGGTGAGAGGCTTGCTTGGTTGCCTAGTCGGTAACAAATGTTGCTGAAACTGACTCACAACAACATCCTTGTGTCATCTACACCCAGCTCCACGATGGGATGATCAGGCTAGTTGTTCTGATGGTGTAACGCTGTCATTTTTCAGTGGGGCTATCATTAATAAACTGGCTCTTTCTTTGTTAATTTAAGCCGGTGATGAGCTTGAGGTTTGAGTGCCTGTGAAACTTGTCCTGCCCCACTAGTGCTTGCCATCGTTCATCTCCCTCCCTAAAGTAGACACTGGTCAACCTAATTGATGAGGTGCAAATCTAATGGACTTAACAGATGCTTAGAGGAGAGGCAGAGGAACGAGTCCCCAGCGGGATAATGACTTGGCTTGTATCCTCGGTCCAAACATCTGTAAACATCTGTCACAATAACATTTGACAACAGCAGAAATTGTGAGTTTGGCGCTGTGAAAAAATACAAGGGCCTTCACGTAGAATTTACAAAGAGCTGGATTTGGTTTTATTTGAGTTCAGTTTAGTTTAGTTTAGAGATACAGCGCGGAAACAAGCCCTTCGGCCCACCGGGTCCGTGCCGCCCAGCGATCCCCGCACACTAACACTATCCTACACCCACTAGCGACAATTTTTACATTTTTCCAGCCAATTAACCTACATACCTGTACGTCTTTGGACGTACCTCATTAATACTACCCTACACACACGGGGGGCAGATTTACATTTATACCAAGCCAAATAACCCTACAAACCTGTACGTCTTTGGAGTGTGGGAGGAAGCCAAAGAACTCGGAGAAAACGCCACGCAGGTCACGGGGAGAAAGTACAGCGATCGCCCCACACTAGCACCACACCACACACACACTGGGGGACAATTTACAATTTTAGCAAAACCAATTAACCTACAAACCCGTACGACTTTGGAATGAAACCGGAGCAACCGGAGGAGACCCACGCAGGTCACGGGGAGATCGTACAAACTCCGCACAGATAGGCAGCCGTAGTCGGGATGGAACCCGGGTCTCTGGCACTGCGAGGCGGTAGGTAGCTTTGCTGCTACTGGTATCAATTGGTCAATAGAACGTCAGTGGAACATTTGTAGTGCTTTTCTAATCATTGATAACACAACAGTGAGAGATACATGGTATTAGAGGTAGGGTACTGACATGGATAGAAAATTGGTTGGCAGACAGAAAGCAAAGAGTGGGGATAAATGGGTCCCTTTCAGAATGGGAGGCAGTGACTAGTGGGGTACCGCAAGGCTCGGTGCTGGGACCGCAGCTATTTACAATATACATTAATGACTTGGATGAAGGGATTAAAAGTGCCATTAGCAAATTTGCAGATGATACAAAGCTGGGTGGCAGTGTGAACTGTGAGGAGGATGCTATGAGGTTGCAGGGTGACTTAGACAGGTTGTGTGAGTGGGCGGATGCATGGCAGATGCAGTTTAATGTGGATAAGTGTGAGGTTATCCACTTTGGTGGCAAGAATAGGAAGGCAGATTATTATCTGAATGGTGTCAAGTTAGGAAAAGGGGACATACAACGAGATCTGGGTGTCCTAGTGCATCAGTCAGTGAAAGGAAGCATGCAGGTACAGCAGGCAGTGAAGAAAGCCAATGGAATGTTGGCCTTCATAACAAGAGGAGTTGAGCATAGGAGCAAAGAGGTCCTTCTGCAGTTGTACAGGGCCCTAGTGAGACCGCACCTGGAGTACTGTGTGCAGTTTTGGTCTCCAAATTTGAGGAAGGATATTCTTGCTATTGAGGGCGTGCAGCGTAGGTTTACTAGGCTAATTCCCGGAATGGCGGGCTGTCGTATGTTGAAAGACTGGAGCGACTAGGCTTGTATACACTGGAATTTAGAAGGATGAGAGGAGATCTTATCGAAACATATAAGATTATTAAGGGGTTGGACACGTTAGAGGCAGGAAACATGTTCCCAATGTTGGGGGAGTCCAGAACCAGGGGCCACAGTTTAAGAATAAGGGGTAGGCCATTTAGAACGGAGATGAGGAAAAACCTTTTCAGTCAGAGAGTTGTAAATCGTGGAATTCTCTGCCTCAGAAGGCAGTGGAGGCCAATTCTCTGAATGCATTCAAGAGAGAGCAAGGTAGAGCTCTTAAGGATAGCGGAGTCAGGGGGTATGGGGAGAAGGCAGGAACGGGGTACTGATTGAGAATGATCAGCCATGACCACATTGAATGGTGGTGCTGGCTCGAAGGGCCGAATGGCCTCCTCCTCCTGCACCTATTGTCTATTGTCTATTGATACTCTCATCATAGGAACTCTAATTTGAATTAGAGTGTTGCTGTTACAAGTTCATTGTGTTGGCCTGATCATTAACGGAGGAACTTTTTGCAGGAATATATTCCAAATGATGTGGTGAACAGCTATAAATTGGATTAATAATACATCCGTTGCATAAAAGAGGATCAGATTAATTAATCAGATTAAAGCAACATTTTGGCAACCGTGTATTTGTGGAGCAATTACCGAGGTTTAACAAATATAAACCATCTGGGGCCGCCTTCCGAACATCAAAGAAGGAATTAAAGTAAGTAGGTTTTCCACACCAAACTCTTAAACACACCACTGGAGAAGGACTAGAATTCTATTAATTGGTTTTTACAGATATCTTAAAAGGTGAATTATGCTCCAGACGTCATGTTATGCTGCAGAAATATGAATTCTGTAAAAGGTCATGAGAGGAATAGTTAGGGTTAATGCACAAGAGTCTTTTAAATCATAAGATCATCGGTGATAGGAGCAGAATTAGGCCAATCAGCCCATCAGGTCTACGCCGCTATTCAATCATGGTTGATCTATCTCTCATAGAAACATAGAACATTGGTGCAGGAGTAGGCCATTCGGCCCTTCGAGCCTGCACCGCCATTCAATATGATCATGGCTGATCATCCAACTCAGTATCCTGTACCTGCCTTCTCTCCATACCCCCTGATCCCTTTAGCCACAAGGGCCACATCTAACTCCCTCTTAAATATAGCCAATGAACTGGCCTCAACTACCTTCTGTGGCAGAGAATTCCACAGATTCACCACTCTCTGTGTGAAAGGATTCACCACTCTCCCTCCTAACCCCATTCTCCTGCCTTCTCCCCATAACCTCTGACACCCTAATCGAGAATCTATCAATCTCTGCCTTAAATATATCCACTGACTTGGCCTCCACAGCCTTCTGTGGCAAAGAGTTCCACATTCACCGCCCTCTGAGTGAAGAAATTCCTCCTCATCTCCTTCCTAAAAGACGTCCTTTAATTCTGAGGCTGAGATCTCCAGCCCTAGACTCTCCCACTGGTGGAAACATCCTCTCCACATCCACTCTATCCAAGCCTTTCACTATTCCGTATGTTTTAATGAGGTCCCCCCCCTCTCATTTTACCCAGAGTTGGGGAATGGAGAACCAGAGGACAGAGGGTCTGCACATAGGCTGGTGGTTCAGTGGTGGAATTGCTGCCTGACAGCTCCAGAGACCTGGGTTCGATCCTGCCTATCGCTGCTCTCTGTACATTCTGTACATTGAGCGATGAGGATTGTGTCAGCCTTAACCATATCTTTAGAGGACAGGATATGTGGAGCTAAGTTGGCATTATCTATATAGTAAAACTCTCGTTTGTTTGTTCATTAACTCCAGCCAAAACAGTATACGATAGCGCGACAATTTTAGGCCCACCTTACTCACCGTCGTCCCTCTGGTGCTGATGGAAGAAGTTTCGTAGAAATCGGTGTTATATTTTTAAAGTTATTCACATTTTAAAGTTTAAATCTATTTCCTAGGGAGGGAGGGGGGAGGGAGGGAGGGAGGGAGGGGGGAAGAGGTTTGAGGGGGATGGAGTGGGTGGAAGGGGTGGAGGAGGGGAGGGAGGAGGGAGAGAGGAGGAGGAGGGGAGGGGGTGGAGGGAGGATAAAGGGGTTTAAGGAGGATGGAGTGGGAGGAAGGGGAAGGGGAGGAGAAGGGGGGAGGAGGAGGGGAGGGAGGAGGGAGGGGAGGGAGGGGGTGGAGGGAGGGGGAAGAGGGAGGATAAAGGGGTTTGAGGAGGATGGAGTGGGAGGAAGGGGGAGGAGAAGGGGAGAGGAGGAGGGGAGGGAGGAGGGAGGGGAGGGAGGCGGTGGAGGGAGGGGGAAGAGGGAGGATAAAGGGGGTTGAGGAGGATGGAGTGGGAGGAAGGGGAAGGGGGGAGGAGAAGGGGAGGAGGAGGGAGGAGGGAGAGAGGAGGAGGAGGGGAGGGGGGGAAGAGGGGGAGGGAGGGAGGAGAGGGTGCTGCACCAATGCAGGAGAGGTTTGGGCCCAACAGGTCCACTTGGTCTAGTTAGTTCACAAACTTTCAACATGCGAAGAATAAATTGAATGGTTAAGACTTGGCTAATCAATTACTTTGCTCCCCCCTTGAATCAGTGCAGTTTTAATATCAGTAATATCCTTGGCACTTGCCTCTGAAACAGGTTAAAATAATATATTATCATCAAAAATTAACTTTTGGTAATAACCGACTGGTACGGAATTGAAAAATGAAAAATGTTCAAAATATTAAGCCCTGAAATTACACCATGTGAATATTAGAGAAGGTTCTAAGTATTCCTTAATATTCATGCAACATATTTCCAAGCCAATGAATTCCTGTCTGAGCCAAACCTCACAATTTTCTTTTATTAATGTGAATTTTTAATGCAGCTTGAAGTAGCTTTCAAACACGGCAGTACCTGGTATAATTCTGGCGACCGCGTTGATCCTGGCAGTCAGTAATTTAACCCACAATTTTATCCGAAAACATATCCATGTCTTTAAACCGAGAGGAAAATGGGAGTTCCAATCGTAAACTCAAAGCAGTGGCACGGTGGCGCAGCGTTGCTGCCTCACAGCGCCGGAGACCCGGGTTCCATCCTGACTACGGGTGCTGCCTGTACAGAGTTTGTCAACATTCGCCCCGTGACAATCGACAATAGACAATAGGTGCAGGAGGAGGCCATTCGGCCTTTCGAGCCAGCACCACCATTCAATGTGATCATGGCTGATCATTCTCAATCAGTACCCCGTTCCTGCCTTCTCCCCATACCCCCTGACTCCGCTATCCTTAAGAGCTCTATCTAGCTCTCTCTTGAATGCATTCAGAGAATTGTCCTTCACTGCCTTCTGAGGCAGAGAATTCCACAGATTCACAACTCTCTGACTGAAAAAGTTTTTCCTCGTCTCCGTTCTAAATGGCCTACCCCTTATTCTTAAACTGTGGCCCCTGGTTGTTAGGGATATTCTTAGGGGAAATTAGGGATGCGTATAAGCAAAGGTGTAATGGTTTTCATGGTGACTTTAATCTACATGTAGATTGGGCCAACCAAATTTGTAGCAGCTTTGAGGAGGAGGATTTCCTGGAATGTATACGGGATGGGTTTTTAAACCAATATGTAGACGAACCGACTAGTGGGGAGGCCAGCCTAGACTGGGTATTGAGTAATGAGGAAGGATTAGTTAACGATCTTGTTGTGTGTACAACGCCCCTTGGGCAACAGCGACCATAATATGGTGGAACTCTGCATGAGGTTGGGGAGTGACCCGGTTAATCCAGAGACTAGGGTCCTGAACTTGAATAAAGGAGACTTTGAAGGTATGAGACGGGAATTGTCTAGGATACATTGGCAAATTATACTTAAAGGGTTGACAGTGGAGATGCAATGGCGAAGATTTAAAGACCGCATGGATGAACTCCAGAAATTGTTCACCCCTGGTATTTATTCACAAAATGCTGGAGTAACTCAGCAGGTCAGGCAGCATCTCGGGAGAGAAGGAATGGGTGACGTTTCGGGTCGAGACCCTTCTTCAGACTGATGAAGAACCCTAATTGTTCATCCCTGCCTGGCGAAAAAGTAAAACTGGGAAGGCAGCTCCACCGTGGCTGACGAGGGAAGTCAAGGATTGTGTTAAAGCCGAGGAAGAGGCAGATAAATTGGTCAGAGGAAGCAGCAAACCGGAGGACTGGGAGAAATTCAGAACACAACAGAAGAGGTCAAAGAGGGTTAATTAAGAGGGGAAAAAAGAGCATGAAAGAAAGCTTGCGAGGAATATAAAAACTGACTCTGAAAGCTTCTTTAGATATGTAAAAAGGAAAAGATTAGTGAAGACAAATGTAGGTCCTTTACCGTCAGAGAAAGGTGGATTTATAATGCGGAAACAAGGAAATGGCAGAACAGTTAAACGAGTACTTTGGTTCTGTCTTCACGAAGGAAAACACACACAATCTCCCAGAAATACTAGGGGGACTGAGAATCTAGTGGGAGAGAGGAACTGAAGGGAATCCACATTAATCTTGAAATGGTGTGAGGTAAATTGTTGGGACTGAAGGCAGATAAATCCCCAGGGCCTGATGGTCTGCATCCCAGTGTGCTCAAGGAGGTGGCCCTAGAAATCATGGATGCATTGGTGATCATTTTCCAATGTTCTCTCGACTCTGTAACAGTCCCTGTGGACTGGAGGGTAGCCAATGTAACCCCATTGTTTAAGAAAGGAGGGAGAGAGAAAACGGGGAATTATAGACCAGTTAGTCTTACATCAGTCGTGGGGAAGATGCTGGAGTTGATTATTAAAAACATTATGGCAGCACATTTGGAAAGCAGAGACAGGATCGGTCAAAGTCAGCATGGATTTATGAAGGGGAAATCATGCTTGACTAATCTTAGGGAATTTTTTGAGGATGTAACAAGTAGAATGGATAAGGGGGAGCCAGTGGATGTGGTGTATCTGGACTTTCAAAAAGCCTTTGACAAGGTCCTACACAAGAGATTATTGTGCAAAATTAGAGCACATGGTATTGGGGGTAGGGTAGTGACATGGATAGAAAACTGGTTGGCAGACAGGTAGAAAAGAGTAGGAATTAACGGGTCCTTTTCAGAATGGCAAGCAGTGACTAGTGGGGTGCCGCAAGGCTCGGTGCTGGGACCCCAGTTGTTTACAATATATATTAACGATTTAGCTGGGTGGCAGTGTGAGCTGTGAGGAGGATGCTAAGAGGTTGCAGGGTGACTTGGACAGGTTGTGTGAGTGGGCGGATGCATGGCAGATGCTGTATAATGTGGATAAATGTGAGGTTATCCACTTTGGTGACAAGAACAGGAAGGCAGATTATTATCTGAATGGTGTCAGATTAGGAAAAGGGGAGGTGCAACGAGACCTGGGTGTGCTTGTACATCAGTCACTGAAAGTAGACATGCAGATACAGTAGGCAGTGAAGAAAGCTAATGGCATGTTGGCCTTCATTGCGAGAGGACCTCCAGTCGGTACGGTCTCGGTGGGCCGAAGGGGCCTGTTTCCACACTGTACCTTAGGGTCGCCAACTTCCTCACTCCCAAATACGGGACAAGGTGACATCACCGCCCCGCGCCCCACGTGACCTCGCCCAGCCAGCGGCCACGTGCTCCCGCTCCACCAATGGCGGCTGCCATTGGTGGAGCGGGAGAGCGTGGCCGCTGGCTGGGCGAGGTCACGTGGGGCGCGGGGCGGTGACGTCATCCTTTGTCCCTTATTTGGGAGTGAGGAAGTTGGCAACCCTTAGGGTGAAGGGCGGTCAGTCCCGTGCGGGACAAACTAATTCAGCCCAAAGACACGGGACGTCCCGGCTAATACGGAGACAGTCGACGACCTTTACAGTACCTCCAAACTAAACTAAAGTGAGCTGCTAAGAGAGGTGGCCAGAGTTGTTGGAAGGTGGGCTGTCAATAGTGCAGCGTCCTTGTGTCGTGAAGGGATCATTAATGCGGCAGGCATTTCCCACAGTTTCCAAGCCTGCAGATTCCAGGCAGCATCAGCTGTCATCGAAGCAGCAATCATCACACCCGGTATCTGTTGACGCGAGGCTTATCCACTCAGCACCCCGACCCCCACCCCCCCCCCCCCCAAAGCCTAGCGAGTTGCAGAATCACAGAGCCCTATCCCACAGCAGGGGCCCAAATCTATGCTGACAGAACACCGGAGTGTTGGCCCGGCACTTTCCTGAATGTTCCGCACACTTAGAAACATAGAAACATAGAAAATAGGTGCAGGAGTAGGCCATTCGGCCCTTCGAGCCTGTACGCACCGCCATTCAATATGATCATGGCTGATCATTCAGCTCAGGAGCCTGTACCTGCCTTCTCTCCATACCCCCTGATCCCTCTAGCAAAAAGGGCCACATCTAACTCCCTCTTAAATATAGCCAATTAACTGGCCTCAACTACCTTCTGTGGCAGAGAATTCCACAGACTCACCACTCTCTGTGTGAAGAAATGTTTTCTCATCTCGGTCCTAAAAGACTTCCCCCTTATCCTTAAGCTGTGACCCCTAGTTCTGGACTCCCCCAACATCGGGAACAATCTTCCCGCATCTAGCCTCTCCAACCCCTTAAGAATTTTATATATTTAGAGATACAATCACGCAAGAACAATAGACAACAGACAATAGGTGCAGGAGGAGGCCATTCGGCCCTTCGAGCCAGCACCGCCATTCAATGTGATCATGGCTGATCGTTCTCAATCAGTACCCCGTTCCTCCCTTCTCCCCATACCCCCTGACTCCGCTATCCTTAAGAGCTCTATCTAGCTCTCTCTTGAATGCATTCAGAGAATTGGCCTCCACTGCCTTCTGAGGCAGAGAATTCCACAGATTCACAACTCTCTGACTGAAAACGTTTTTCCTCATCTCAGTTCTAAATGTCCTACCCCTTATTCTTAAACTGTGTGGCCCCTTGTTCTGGACTCCTCCAACATTGGGAACATGTTTCCTGCCTCTAACGTGTCCGACCCCTTAATAATCTTATACGTTTCGATAAGATCTTCTCTCATCCTTCTAAATTCCAGAACAGAGGAAGGTAGAGTACAGAAACAGCCCCTTCAGCCCCCCAGTTCCGCAATGACCATCATGTATTGTCTTTCTGCTGACTGGATCGCACGCAACAAACGCTGTGGCAATGAATTCCACGGATTCACCGGCCTCTGACAGAAACAAAATCCTCCTCGTCTCCATTCTAAACCTTCCCAAAACCTACCCCCCCCCAAAAAATAGGAGATCTTTTTAATCTTTCAGTTTCGTTTCGTTTAGAGATACAGTGCAGAAACAGGCCCTTCGGCCCACCGGGTCCGCGCCGACCAGCGATCCCCGCACACCAACACTATTCTACGCACACGACAGGAACAATTTACACACTCCAAGTATACAAACCCAAGCCAATTAGCCTACAAACCATCTTGAAGATCAATTGCAAACACAAAGGAAATTCTTCCAGGTTTGCTGCTATTCAGGAGACCTTGGAGAAGGTCAGGAGAAGCAATAAAAGAATTTTGGATTCCGTTTTTGAAAAATTGAAAAAGAAAAGCCCAGAAGGAAATGGAAACAAACTTTGCAAAGCAGTTAGCCATCTGAATTACACAACAATCGTAAACACAAGGCAGAAAATCCGTGCCAGCCACCGATCAATTTCCCTCTGGAGATGAATAAAGTTCTATCGTATCGTATCACATGGATCACCATCCAACACACACACTCTCGGGGACAATTTTACATTTTTACCGGAGCCAATTATCCTACAAACCCGCACGTCTTTGGAGTGTGGGAGGAAACCGGAGCACCCGGACAAACCCCGCGCAGGTCACGGGGAGAATGTATAAACACCGTACGGACTGTATCCATAGTCAGGATCGAACTTGGTTCTCTGTTGCTGTAAGGCAACAACTCTACCACTGAGCCACAGTGTAGCTTGTCACTTGGATTTGCATTGCCCTGTGCCCAGAAGACATAGGAGCACAATTAGGCCATTCGGCCCATCAAGTCTGTTCCACCATTCGATCTTGGCTAATCCATTTTTCCCTCTCACCCCCAGTTTCCTGCTTTCCCCTCATAACATTTGACACGGTTACTAATCAAGAGCCTTTCAATCCCCGTTTTAAAAATACCCACTGCCTCCACAGCTGTCTGTCGAAATGAATTCCACAGATTCACCAATCTAGGGTAAAAATTCAGCTCAATGTAGAAAATAGAAGAGAAAGCAGGGTAATATAGAGCTGGTGTGAACGGGTGGTAGTGTTGCCAACTGTCCCGTATTAGCCGGGACATCCCGTAATTTGGGCTAAATTGGTTTGTCCCGTACGGGACCGCCCTTGTCCCGTATTAGGCCCGGCGGGCGCTGTAGGCCGGGACAGTGTGGTAGGAAAAAAAACTGCAGATGCAGGTTAAAATCTATGCATATCTTCCAGATAGTGTAGGTGCGGTGTGGACAGTGTAGGCCCGGAGCTGCCTAATGGAGGTTGCGTAGCAACCCACCTCCCGGGTAGACACAGAAAGCTGGAGTAACTCAGCGGGTCAGGCAGCATCTCTGGAGAGAAGGAATGGGTGACGTTTCGGGTCTCGCTGCTGCCTGACCCGCTGAGTTACTCCAGCTTTTTATCTACCTTCGATTTAAACCAACATCTGCAGTTTTATTTCCTACACAACCCGCCTCCCGGCCCGGGCGGCCGCCATTGGTGGAGCGGGAGCATGTGGCCGCAGGCTGGGTGAGGTCACGTGGGGCGCGGGGCGGTGACGTCACCTTGTCCCTTATTTGGGAGTGCTCTAGTTGGCAACCCTAACGGGTGGTCGATGGTCAGCGTTGACCCGATGGGCCGAAGGGCCTGTTTCCATGCTGTATTAGATGGAAGCATTAAAAAATAGATCAACTAATCTTTCTTCATCATGGCTGTACAATCTTAAATTAAATGAATGGGTGAACAGATCTGGAGCCTGATATTTATTGCAACAGATTATGGGCTCAGCGGTAGAGTTGCTGCCTCACAGCGCCAGAGACCCGGGTTCGATCCTGACCACGGGTGCTGTCTGTACGGAGTTTGTACGTTCCCACTGTGATCGGTTTTCTACAGGATCCTCCAATTTCCTCCCGACACTCCAAAGATTGTGGGTCAATTGGCTTGGTAAGATTGTGAATTGTCCCCAGTGTGTGTCGGTTAGCGTTGGTGTGTGGGGATCGCTGGTCGGCACGGACTCTGTGGGCCAATGGGGTTGTTTCTGTGCTGTATCTCTAAAAACTAAACAAAGAATTAAAGAGATTACTCAGACTAAGTGGCGCGGTTTCTCAATGAATATGTGGGGTGGGTCCTGGACAGATGCGGGCTGAAGTCCTGAATGGGCCTGGATTTAGTTTAGTCTAGTTTAGTTTAGAGATACAGCGCGGAAACAGGCCCTTCGGCCCACCGGGTCCGCGCCGCCCAGCGATCCCCACACACTAACACTATCCTACACACACTAAGGACAATCCTTACACTTACCAAGCCGATTAACCTACATACCTGTATGTCTTTGGAGTGTGGGAGGAAACCGAAGATCTCGGAGAAAACCCACGCAGGTCACGGGGAGAACGTACAAACTCCGTACAGACAGCGCCCGTGGTCGGGATCGAACCCGGGTCTCTGGCGTGTAAGGCAGTAACTCTACCGCTGCGCCACCGTACCACCCTGACGCTGTTACTGCTATTGATATTGCTAGCTGGTTCACCATGCTACTGCAAGCAGCTCCAGATCAGATCTGATCTGCTGTGTGTTCCACAGAACCACACATGATGCACTGTGCTCAGGGGGACGAAAGAGATCCTCACGGCATTTGATTTATTTGCTTGTGGCATGTACCCCATTCCAGATCATACATCATTTGTCCTTCTCCCCCGGTATCAGAATGACAAGCCCTGATCAGTTATTTTAGTATTTTAGTTCTGAACGCACAGAATCCTTTACCAAGGGGAGGGACAAAATGTGGAGGAAGTTCACTGCAGATGCAAGTTTTCACCGAAGATAGACTCTAAATGCTGCAGTAACTCAGCGGGACAGGCAGCATCTCTGGAGAGGAGGAATGGCTGACGTTTCGGGTCGAGGTGTTATTCTCTTCATCCTGTGAACGGCTCGATTGTAATCATGCATAGTCTTTCACCGCGCTGACTGGTTAGCACACAACAAAAAAGCTTTTCACTGTACCTCGAAGGTATCACAAAATGCTGGGGTAACTCAGCGGGTCAGGCAGCATCTAGGAGAGAGGGAATGGGTGACGTTTCGGGTCGAGACCCTTCTTCAGACCTGAAGAAGAAGTCTGAAGAAGGGTCTCGACCCGAAACGTCACCCATTCCCTCTCCCGAGATGCTGCCTGACCCGCTGAGTTACTCCAGCATTTTGTGATTAAATACCTTCGATTTGTACCAGCATCTGCAGTTATTTTCCTACACAAGTTTCACTGTACCTCGGTACACGTGACAATAAACTAATCTAAGTGGGTTTCGTCCCACATTCCCAAGGACGTGCGGGTTTGTAGGTTAATTGGCCGCCTGTAAATTGCCCCCTGGTGTGCAGGGTGTGGACGAGAGAGTGGGATAAGGTAGAAGCTGCGTGAAAGGGTGATTGCTAGGCGTGAACAGGAGAGGGGCACGTTTCCATGCTGGGTCTTTCGATCAATCACTCCACAGCCGTGCTGGAGGCTGAGCTCAGAGCTGGAGATCACTGGTCCAGGCGTCGGGGTAGGGACAGAGTTTGCTGTCGTGCCTGCACTCTGAATCAGAGCAGGGAGCTCTCCAGGAGTCCGAGTCAAACGACCTTGAACCCTCCAGCGAAAGCACCAAAGCAAGTCACTGCTGTTTGCAAGAGTTGCTCGGTTCAAATTGGCCCAGCCTGATGGCCCTCCAGAATTAATTCATCGCCTGAGAAGGATTTGATTTCCTCACGAGGATAGGAAATTGGATGCATAAATGCAAGGACTATTCTTTTTCCCTCAGTCTTACACGATGAAAGATTAAAGCATTTGGGATCACCTGGTATTTCTAACGAAACAAGATCCCTCGGTAAGCTGTGAGCGGGACATGTGTGCCTGCGAATAATAATGCTAAAACTAGGAAACGCACAGAAATTAGTTTTAACCGTGCACTACACAGAAAATAATGGACCGCTGTTGGAGAATCACAGGATGTAATCTAATCGAGAGCTTCAGATGAGTTGGATGTGCATAAAATAATGGGTTCCTGGAAGTGAATTACCAGCCTTAATCCAGTCAAGTGGTTTAGATGATTTATATAAAGATAAATAAAATATTCAACACTTGACAGTGGGCTTCATGCTGTAATCATATCAACAGGTCCAAAAATCCTACAATGCCAAATAATGAAGAATATTCCTATTCCGATGCCAATTCATCATTGCATGCATTGGAAAAGCAAAAAAAACCCCTGCAGATTGGAGAAATCTGAAATAAAAACAAGAAAGTGCTGGAGGATGAGGGGAGATCTTATAGAGGTGTACAAGGTCATGAGAGGAATAGATCGGGTAGAGATCGGGTAGAGTCTCTTGCCCAGAGTAGTGGAATTGAGGAGCAGAGGACATAGATTCAAGGCAATAGACAATAGACAATAGACAATAGACAATAGGTGCAGGAGTAGGCCATTCGGCCCTTCGAGCCAGCACCGCCATTCAATGTGATCATGGCTGATCATTCTCAATCAGTACCCCGTTCCTGCTTTCTCCCCATACCCCCTGACTCCGTTATCCTTAAGAGCTCTGTCTAGCTATCTCTTGAATGTATTCAGAGAATTGGCCTCCACTGCCTTCTGAGGCAGAGAATTCCACAGATTCACAACTCTCTGACTAAAAAAGTTTTTCCTCATCTCTGTTCTAAATGGCCTACCCCTTATTCTTAAACTGTGGCCCCTGGTTCTGGACTCCCCCAACATTGGGAACATGTTTCCTGCCTCTAACATGTCCAACCCCTTAATAATCTTATACGTTTCGATAAGATCCCCTCTCATCCCAACGTTTAAGAAGCAGTGGACAGGTACATGGATAGGACAGGTTTGGAGGGATATGGACCAAACGCAGGCAGGTGGGACTTGTGTAGCTGGGACATGTTGGCCGGTGTGGGCAGGTTGGGCTGAAGGGCCTGCTCCAACACTGTATCACTCCATGACTCTGTGACTCTCTGCTGGAGGTAAGCTGTAGGTCGGGTCACGTCAGGACTAACAGCCTGACTGACGTAGGGTCCCAACCCAACATTTCACCCAACTATGTCCTCCTTTCCGCTGACTGGTTAGCACGCAACAAAAGCTATTCCCTCCACCTTGGCGACAATAAACTGAAACTGAAACTCCTCCAGAGATGCTGCCTGACATGCCGAGTTCCTCCAGCACTTTGCACTTTGCTGACGATTCCAGCGTTTGCGGTTCCCTGTGTCTCCGTCAGAACTTCCTCAGTCCAAGTTACACAATGAAATGGCAGTCAGGAAATGCAATCACCCCCAGAGAATGTGAGTTTGTTTCTTCATCAAACGACAGCAAGACAGTGGCACAGATTGGATGGAACCGCAAGAGATCATTGCTCGGGTAGACGAGGATTTACTCCTGCAGTGCCGGTAAATAAACTAATCTACAACTTGACCGTGAGTTCCAGTTCCAGTTCTCAACCCACTGAGACACGCTGGCAACTTTCACAGACAGAAACTAATACCATGTGCATTAATCCCTGTTTTATAGAGTTTCAGATAGTCATCAAGTCTTGCAGCATGGAAAAAGACCTTTGGCCCAACTTGCCCACACCGACCGACATGCCCCACCTACACTAGTCCCACCTGCCTGTTTGGCCCTTATCCCTCTAAACCTGTCCTATCCATGTACCTGTCTAAATGTTTCTTAAATGTTGGGATAGTCCTAGGGTTGCCAACTTCCTCACTCCCAAATAAGGGACAAGGTGACGTCACCGCGCCGCGCCCCATGTGACCTCACCCAGCCAGCGGCCACGTGCTCCCGCTCCACCGATGGCGGCCGCCCAGGCCGGGAGGCGGGTTGCTAAGCAACCTCTGTTAGGCGGTGCTCGGGTCTCCAGACCTTCACTGTCCGGACCTACAGTGTCCAGACCTACAGCGTCCGGACCTACAGTGTCCGGGCCTACAGCGTCCAGACCTACACTGTCCGGACCTACAGCGTCTGGGCCTACAGCGTCCGGACCTACAGTGTCCGGGCCTACAGCATCCGGGCCTTCACTCTCCGGACCTACAGCGTCCGGGCCTACAGCGTCCGGGCCTACAGCGTCCGGGCCTACAGCGTCCGGACCTACAGTGTCTGGGCCTACAGCATCCGGGCCTACACTCTCCGGACCTACAGCATCCCGACCTACAGCGTCCCAACCTACAGCGTCCGGGCCTTCAGCATCCGTGCCTACAGTGCCCCCCGGGCTTAATTCGAGACAAGGATAGTCCCATACGGGACAAACCAATTTAGCACAAAATACGGGATGTCCCGGCTAATACGGGACAGTTAGCAACCCGAGAAAGACCCTGCCTCAACTACCTTATCCGGCAACTCGTTCCAAACACCCACCACCCTGAGGTGAAAAAGCAAGCCATCAGGTTCCTATTAAATCTTCTCCCCCCCCTCACTTTAAACCTAGCTGACTTAAATGTCACATATAAAGAGAGTCCTGATTATTAGGTTGAGATTTATTATCCTCACCTGTAGTGAAAAACATTGTTTTGCATGCTACCTAATCAAATCAAATAATACTATACATAGATACAATCAGTTCAATAGGTAGAGCAAAGTAAATGTGTCATCATTTGTGATTGTAATGTTATGGTGAATATATGTACCCTTGTTTCTTACATTCTTTGTCTTTGTTGATGTTGCAAGTGGAGCTGCCGAGATGCAAGAAACATTTTAGACTTGATCTGACAATAAAGTATTATCGTATCGTATCATATATCATAAAGGGGGAGATACAGAGTGCAGAATATAGTTCTCAGCGTTGTAGCGCATCAGTTCCACAGACAAAGTCCAATGTCCGCAATGGGGTAGAGGTGAATCGGACAGTGCCCTGGCTTATGGAAGGACCGTTCAGCAGACTGATAACAGAGGGGAAGAATATTAATTAATTGGCAATCCTAATGCTTATGCCAACTGAGTGAGCCAGGACAAGTTGGGCGGAGGGCCTACTTCCTGGTTGTACAGCTCCATGAGACTGGGAGAAAATTTTGCAGGTAAGCACCCAGTCAATAAAAGTGCTGCAGAAACCAGCATTAATTTAGACACAAAACGCTGGAGTAACTCAGCAGGTCAGGCAGCATCTCGGGAGAGAAGGTAATGGGTGACGTTTCGTGGTCGAGACCCTTCTTCAGACTGATGTCAGGGGGTGGGGCGGGACATCAGTCTGAAGAAAGGTCTCGGCCCCAAAACGTCACCTATCCATGTTCTCCAGAGATGCTGCCTGACCCGCTGAGTTACTCCAGCACTCTGTGAAACGTCACCTATCCATGTTCTCCACAGATGCTGCCTGACCCGCTGAGTTACTCCAGCACTCTGTGAAACGTCACCTATCCATGTTCATTTTCCAACTGTACACTTAGAGATAAAAATCCAGCCCATCTTTCCGCACAGTAAAAGTGACCAAGATTTTATTTCTCAATACTCTTCAAATGAAATGATTGCTGGGAAGTCACAAAACCTAATACTTTTTTTTTCTGTCAAAAGCACAAAGTATTAAAACCTTGTGATGACACGAAATATGCTGAGTTACTCCAGCATTTTGTGTCTACCTTCGATTTGTACCAGCATCTGCAGTTATTTTCTTACACTAAATATGTTATGGGTGATATTGGTCCTTCAGTGTAATAAATATATATGCCCATATGTGCATGAGCACTTACTTACATGCTGAGTGTTAAATGGTCTTCATTGCCTCTCTCTCACTCTACACCCCAAGATTGTATTATTCTCCTTCATTAACTTCTTAAGGGTCATTTGTGCATCATTACTCTTGGCCCTGTCATTTCCCGTCTGTAACTAATCAGTACACATTAGCACCAGAGGCAGCAAAGATATCAGTTCTCTGAATTTTCCGAACTTTTCTCGTTTGATGTCACAGTGGTGATTGGAAGGTGGAAACGGCTGGGAATTCTGGGTGCGAGCACGCCCAGTGTAAATACTGAACACGGGTACTGCAAAGTTTAGTTTGAAGGTATCACAAAATGCTGGAGTAACTCAGCGGGTCAGGCGGCATCTCGGAGAGAGGAAATGGGTGACGTTTCGGGTCGAGACCCTTCTTCAGACTGAAGAAGGGTCTCGACCCGAAACGTCACCCATTCCCTTTCTCCTAGATGCTGCCAAGGCACATTCCTTGTATGTGTACATACTTGGCCAATAAACTTATTCGTTCATTTATTCATTCATTCCGATACAGCACGGAAACAGGCCCTTCGTCCCACCGAGTCCGCGCCGACCAGCGATCCCCGTACATTAGCACGATCTTACACACACTCGGGACAATTTACATCTGTAGCAAGCCAATTAATCTAAAAACCTGCATGTCTTTGGAGTGTGGGAGGAAACCGGAGCACCCGGAGAAAACCCACGCGGGTCACGGGGAGAACGTACAAACTCCGTACAGACAGCGCCCGTATTCAGGATCGAACCTGGGTCTCTGGCGCTGTGAGGCAGCAACTCTACCGCTGCGCCACCGTGCCGCCCCCTGACTTTTTTCACTTGAGCAGAACACAATGTGCTGAAGGAACACAGGTCAGGCAGCATCTGTGGAGGGAATGTTTCGGTGACGTTTCAGATTGGGACCCCTCATCAGAGTGATGGAGTAGGGGAGAGGGAGGAAGGAAAGCTGGAAGGAGAGGTGAGGACGCGACAGACCGGAACGCCCGAAGGAAACCCACGCGGTCACAAGGAGAACGTGCAGACTCCCGAGGTCAGCATTGGCCAACAACCTTCTCTCTGCACCTCCATATACGTGTGACCCTAATCAACCAGCACTAATCACACTGAGGCATCAGAAACCAGAACCGTGAACAACAACTAACACCGCGTTTCTGTGGCGCCTTGAACTCTGTTTAACATCGCAATGAAGAACGAAGGGGGAGGGGGGGCGTGATGAGGAACCGCTGGAATATTGACTGCTTGCATCACGGCCTGGTTCGGCAACTGGAAGGAGGTGGCCAGGTGGTGATGCTGGTTGCCTGTCTGAGGCAGCGGCTCCAGTCGATCAACTTCGGTGGTGGGGAGGTCAGAGCCCGTGATGGACCGTGGGCAGTGCCCACCACCTTTTGCTATCTTCTTTGTTCCTGGGCTTTCGAGTCGCCGAGCCAGGCCGCAGTGCAAGCAGTCAATGTGCTCTCTGCAGTACACCAGGAGAAGTTCAAGAGAGTGCAGGAAAAGAACTGCAGGTGACGGTTTGTAATCGAAGGCGGACATAAAATGCTGGAGTCTCACAGCGGGTCAGGCAGCATCTTGAGGCCCTGCGGAGAGTAGTGCGTTCGGCTGAACGCACCATGGGAACTACACTCGCCCCCCTGCAGGACCTATACATCAGGAGGTGCAGACCCAGAGCCAGCAACATTATGGGGGACCCCTACCACCCCAGCAACGGACTGTTCCAGCTGCTACGGTCAGGCAAACGCCTCCGCTGTCACGCTGTGAAAACGGAGAGGATGAGACGGAGTTTCTTCCCACAGGCCATCAGGACTGTTAACTCTCATATCACCAGGGACTCATTTAATCTACTGTATTAACTTATTTTTTGTGCTAATTTTTTTTTTTTCTATTCTGTTTTGTAGTTTTAGCACAATCCGCAGGAGTTAGATGTGGCCCTTGTGGCTAAAGGGATCAGGGGGTATGGAGAGAAGGCAGGTACGGGATACTGAGTTGGATGATCAGCCATGATCATATTGAATGGCGGTGCAGGCTCGAAGGGCCGAATGGCCTACTCCTGTACCTATTTTCTATGTTTCTATGTTGCCACTTTCATTTCACTGCACATCTTGTATATGTATGTGACAAATAAACTTGACTTGACTTGACTTGACTTGAGAGAGAAGGAGTGGGAGACGTTTCGGGTCCGAGGAAGGGTCTCGACCCAAAACGCCACCCATCCCTTCTCTGCCGAGATGCTGCCTGACCCGCTGAGTGACTCCGGCATTTTGTGTCGAAGTTCAAGAGAGTATTGGTCGACATGACAACATATTTCACCGAGAGATAAATACTGATGAAGTTACTGATGAAGTCAGATAAGATACAGCAGCCTTTCAAAGGCTGGGCACATTCTGAAGATCGGCATTGATGAATTAATATTTACTTCCTCCACACTCACAGAATAAATTCAACAGAGTTTGTGAGTCGAGTAGTTATTACTGGCACTACATCTTTCAAAACCCAAGGATTTGTATCCGATGAGACTGGAAGCTTAAGGATTTCAGTTGTGGACGTGTGTTATAAAAATTATGGTGGGGTGGGAAGGGATTAAAATGAGAAACAAAGTGAATTTTGATTGTGTATCTTCACTGACAAACACAAACCATGAAGTGATGCTGCTGGAAGCTCTTAAGGGGATTACCAGCTTTGGAAACATCGCACTGTCAAAGGAAAGCCTCTGCCTTTCTTTGAATTGTATGAACCCAGCAGCCACATCATTCAGTGCACTTTTAATATAAACACAGAAGGAAAATAAAATTATTGAAAGATATAAAGAAGTCTATGAAATAATCTTTCTTTGTTGAATACCGGGACGGTAAAACTGCTGCCAGAATGTGAGGGGTGATCTTACAGAGGTGTACAAAAATAACACCGAGAGGAACAGATCGGGTAGACGCACAGAGTCCTGCCCAGAGTAGGGGAATCGGGAACCAGAGGACATAGGTTTAAGGTGAGGGGGGAAGGTTTAATAGGAACCTGAGGGGTAACTTCTTCACACAGAGGGTGGTGGGTGAATGGAACAAGCTGCCAGAGGAGGTAGTTGAGGCTGGGACTATCCCATCGTTTAAGAAACAGTTGGGCAGGGTACATGGATAGGACAGGTTTGGAGGGTTATGGACCAAACGCAGGCAGGTGGGACTAGAGTAGCTGGGACATTGTTGGCCGGTGTGGGCGAGTTGGGCCAAAGGGCCTGTTCCAACACAGTATCACTCTGTGACTCCATGACTCTAACTCCGTATAACTCTCTGTGAGTCTTTATGACTGTGTGTTCCCCACTGGCTGACTGTGACTGTTATGTACACCCAGTTTCCACCCTCCACTATGAGACTTACACGAAAACGCAGAGGTGCCATACATCTGTGTCAGTGTTGGCCGCTGTGCTAGACAGCACTGTCATGTCCTGCGCTGGGCGTGAAGAACATTCTTGCCGTGGAGGGAGTACAGAGAAGGTTCACAAGATTGATTCCTGGGATGGCAGGACTTTCATATGAAGAAAGACTGGATAGACTCGGCTTGTACTCGCTGGAATTTAGAAGATTGAGGGGGGATCTTATAGAAACTTACAAAATTCTTAAGGGGTTGGACAGGCTAGATGCAGGAAGATTGTTCCCGATGTTGGGGAAGTCCAGAACAAGGGGTCACAGTTTAAGGATAAGGGGGATGTCTTTTAGGACTGAGATGAGAAAGTTATTTTTCACACAGAGAGTGGTGAATCTGTGGAATTCTCTGCCACAAAAGGTAGTTGAGGCCAGTTCATTGGCTATATTTAAGAGGGAGTTACATGTGGCCCTTGCGGCTAAAGGTATCAGGGGGTATGGAGAGAAGGCAGGTACGGGATACTGAGTTGGATGAACAGCCATGAACATATTGAATGGCGGTGCAGGCTCGAAGGGCCGAATGGCCTACTCCTGCACCTATTTTCTATGTTTCTATGTTTCTATATCATTGCCGTGCCCCATCGAGATGTGACAAGGTTAGTGTGCAGCGAAGATAATAGAGCAGAACAAGATAGACCACTCGACCGTAGAGAAACCGTAGTACGTCACGGCGCCATTTTAGTAGGCAGAAACCCGTAGAAACATTTTAAAAGAAAAATAACAATTGATAGATGAGATAAATTCTGCATTTTAATGGTATCATCACACATACCCCCACAATCCCCCACAACACTGATCACACTGCGAGAGGCATAGCCAACGGCGGGTTTTGCCTATTAAAATGGCGGACGTTACGCTCCTTTGCGTGCTACACTTCAGTATAGGCGATTTCGCCCTAGTGGTTCATCTTGCTCCTCTAGTATCTTTGGTGCGCAGTTAGATTTGTCAACAGAGGATTCACGCAGGCACAGCCAATAAGACACATGGCGGCTGCAAGCCCCTGTTAGCTGCCTATATGTTCAACTCCAGAAACAAAGCTATCCAGATGGATACGGACGTGTAAATAAATCTTGTTCCTTTGCACTTTGTTGCTGTTAGTTCTCAGGGAATAAAAATGACTTCACCGAGTTCTCCACCTGGATTTAGTGCCTGCAGGTCTCATTGCAGTCTGTGTTCTCATCGACCTCAATGTGATCAAATGATTTATATCGGGACTGAAATAAGCAAGTTGCATCTCTACGCCCTTCTCTTTCATTGTAGTAACGCGTTTCCAATGACACTCCGGTTCCCACTCGTAGATTTACTGGAAGGTGCGATGTGACTGATCATTACGTTTACGATGCCCCAGAATGGACTAATTCTTCAAACTTCAGACTGTTTCGTTCAGGGACACGGCAGGGAAACAGGCCTGGTTATCAGTCAGGACTTGGCCATCTTCTCAAAAGACCAACGTTCAGGGGTCAACTTAATGATCAAAAGACACAAAGTGCCAGAGTAACTCAGTGGGTCAGGCAGCATCTGTGGAGAACATGGATAGGTGACGTTTCACAGAGTGCTGGAGTAACTCAGTGGGTCGGGCAGCATCTCTGGAGAACATGGATAGGTGACGTTTCACAGAGTGCTGGAGTAACGTTTAAGAAACATGGATAGGACAGGTTTGGAGGGATAAGGGCCAAACGCAGGCAGGTGGGACTAGTGTATCTGGGAGATGTTGGCCGGTGTGGGCAAGTTTGGCCGAAGGGCCTGTTTCCACTATCGTCAATTTGTGACTCAATGACTCTAAAAGGATTGAAGGGTTGCGAGTTGTGAAGCTAGAGGAAGGAATGTAGGTGGAAGGGGGAGGGGAGGGGAGAGATAGGTGCGAGTCCAGGTGGGCACAGATGAGATGGGGGGGGGGCGGCAACAGGAAGAGGGGGAGACTTATGTAGTTGCTTGCTGCTGGGAAGAAAGTAAGGAGACATTCTTAGATTCATCGAGTCATAGAGTGATACAGTGTGGGAACAGGCCCTTCAGCCCAACTCGCCCACACCGGCCAACATGTCCCAGCTACACTAGTCCCACCTGCCTGCGTTTGGTCCATATCCCTCCAAACCTGTCCTATCCATGTACCTGTCTAACTGTTTCTTAAACGTTGGGATAGTCCCAGCCTCAACTACCTCCTCTGGCAGTTCGTTCCATACACCCACCACCCTTTGTGTGAAAGAGTTACCCCTCAGATTCTGATTAAATCTCTTCCCCTTCACTATTAAACAGATGTCCTCTGGTCCTCGATTCACCTACTCTGGGCAAGAGGTTCTGTGCATCTAATTTCTTATTTAATTTACATAGAAACATAGAAACATAGAAAATAGGTGCAGGAGGAGGCCATTTGGCCCTTCGAGCCAGCACTGCCAATCATTGTGATCATGGCTGATCTACAATCACTAACCCGTGCCTGCCTTCTCCCCATATCCCTTGATTCCGCTAGCCCCCAGAGCTCTATCTAACTCTCTCTTACATTCATCCAGTGAATTGGCCTCCACTGCCCTCTGTGGCAGAGAATTCCACAAATTCACAACTCTCTGGGTGAAAAAAATTCTTCTCACCTCAGTTTTAAATGGCCTCCCCTTTATTCTTAGACTGTGTTCCCTGGTTCTGGACTCCCCCAATATTGGGAACATTTTTCCTGTATCTCGCTTGGCTAGTCCTTTTATAATTTTATACGTCTCTATAAGATCCCCTCTCATCCTACTAAACTCCGGTGAATACAAGCCTAGTCTTTCCAATCTTTCCTCATATGACAGTCCTGCCATCCCGGGGATTAACCTTGTGAACCTACGCTGCACTGCCTCAATAGCAAGGACGTCCTTCCTCAAATTAGGAGACCAAAACTGCACACAATACTCCAGATGTGGTCTCACCAGGGCCCTTTACAACTGCAGGACTTCCTTGTTCCTGTACTCAAATCCTCTCTTTGAAGCACTTCCCTCTGGAAGGCGACTCCAGACTGTCAAAGCAGCCACAGCCAGACATAAAAACAGTTTTTTTTTCCACGAGTGATAGTTCTACTCAACAACCAAAGTCTGTAGTTCACCCACATGTTTAGACCGTAATGTTGTACCCTTATTGTTTTGTTGTGGTTATGCTTTATTCTTAATTGTTAACTGTATGTTTGTGTTGTCATTTGTGAGCGGAGCACCAAGGCACATTCCTTAGCCAATAAACTTATTCATTCATTCATTCATTCATTCATTCAATCATTCATTCATTCATTGATGAAGGCCAACATGCCATTAGCTTCCTTCACTGCCTGCTGTACCTGCACGTTTACTTTCAGTGACTGGTGTACAAGGATACCAAGTTTCGTTGCACTTCCCCTTCACCTAATCTCCCCATCGCCCAGACCCTCGAGCCCTGGCAACATCCTCGTAAATCTTCTCTGCGCTCTTTCCAGTTTCACGACTTCAAGAGGCAAGAGGCTAATGTGTGTTGTTATCGAGTTTGGGCTTTGACCCCAAACTGACAATCCTGCTCCGTTGCATCTCAGCCATTCAGGATACTTTACAAATGGATTCATCCATTATCTTCCAGCATTAATAATACAAGGCTGAATTATGGTTTGCCGTGCAAGCCAACAGTGGCAGCGGTCCATTACGCCTGCACTTACCCACTGTGTTTCTTGGGTCAATGCATTGTAACTTGGTGTGTTCAGAAAGCCATTTCAGTGAAGAATACTGTTGTCAGGAAGTGGAGGCCTGTGTGCTCAGATTAAATGGCTGTGCAGCTACCAAGCAATTATAATTAAGAAACCTTCCTGATGAATTAAGATTTAACTTGTCCTCAATAATTTATTTCCAACTCTCTTGGCAAGTTTACTGGGTGTTCACAGCAGAAGGGCAGCAAATTTGTGCTTTCTCGTACACATCAATGCTCGGGCTTTTGGTCAGACACCGCCACTAAACTATTACCTCTCTTCCACATTTAACCATGTGTGTGTTGTTGTTGTTGATAGCGCGTCGTGAGAGGAATAGTTTAGCTTCGTTTAGTTTAGAGATACAGCGCGGAAACAGGCCCTTCGGCCCACCGAGTCCGCACCGACCCGCACATCAACACTATCCTAAACACACCAGGGACAATTTTACATTTATACAATTATACCAAGCCGATTAGCCTACAAACCTGTACGTCTTTGGAGTGTGGGAGGAAACCGGAGCACCCGGAGAAAACCCACGCAGGTCACGGGGAGAACGTACAAACTCCGGACTGACAAGGATCGAACCTGGGTCTCTGGCACTGTAAGGCAGTAGTTCTAATAGATCGGGTAGATTAGTTCACAAGCTCGAGGATCAGAATTCGGCCATTCGGCCCATCAAGTCTACTCCGCCATTCAATCATGGCTGAACGTCACCTTTTATCCCTTATTTTGGAGTGAGGAAGTTGGCAACACTACCCTGTGACCATGTGGGTTCTCTCCGGGGGCTCTGGTTTCCTCCCACATTGCAAAGAAGTGCAGGTTTGTAGGTTAACTGGCCTCTAAATTGTCCCTAGTGTGTAGGATGCAAAACTGGGATAACAGAGCTAGTGGTCCATTTCCCTCTCGTATCCGCGTAAGGGCGTCAAAGGTGATGGGGAGAAGGCAGGAGAACGGGGTTGAGAGGGGAAAGTAGATCAGCCACGATTGAACGGTGGAGAAGGCTCGATGGGCCGAATGGCCTAATTCTGCTCCTCTGTCTTCTGGCCCTGTGCCCAAGCATTCCAACGATGGAAATGTTTCAGCTAAATTTACAATGTTATTCCAAACGGACTCTGACAAGCAATGTCCTCTCGACACCTTCGAGAAATATTCATGGAGCCATTTGCAAAAGCAGTGACATTCATTACACGACAAAAGGTGTTAACAATCTCAGTGATACGGTTAAATCAGAAGTGCCTCATTTAAATGCAAAATGATCATTTTCAAGTGCAATCATATAAAAATCATCTGATTCGTATACTACCTTCTCACTTGTGTAATTTGGACAAATTCCAGCTTGAATTAAATAGTAAATGTCTCCTCTTTTTGCTGACTGCGGCAGACCTAATAGTTATGAGGCCAGGCAATTTGAACGCTCTTCCAACTGTGTCCATCGTCACGAGCCCACACGTTATTCACCGTCACAAAGTAATCAATACTCTCCCTCGTTTTCACACCTTACCCTATGTCTCCCTATCCATGACTCTCAGTCTGAATATAGAAACATAGAAAATAGGTGCAGGAGGAGGCAATTTGGCCCTTCGAGCCAGCGCCGCCATTCATTGTGATCATGGCTGATCATCCACAATCAGTAACCCGTGCCTGCCTTCTCCCCACATCCCTTGATTCCACTAGCCCCTAGAGCTCTATCTAACTCTCTTTTAAATTCATCCAGTGAATTGGCCTCCACTGCCCTCTGTGGCAGAGAATTCTGCAGATTCACCACTCCCTGGGTGAAGAGGTTTTTTCTCACCTCAGTTTTAAATGGCCTCCCCTTTATTCTTAGCGGCACGGCAATTCTTATTCTGCGGCACGGTGGCGCAGCGGTAGAGTTGCTGCCTTACAGCGAATGCAGCGCCGGAGACCCGGGTTCGATCCTGACTACGGGCGCTGTCTGTACGGAGTTTGTACGTTCTCCCCGTGACCTGCGTGGGTTTTCTCCGAGATCTTCGGTTTCCTCCCACACTCCAAAGACGTACAGGTTTGTAGGTTAATTATTGGCTGGGTAAATGTAAAAATTGTCCCTAGTGGGTGTAGGATAGTGTTAGTGTGCGGGGATCGCTGGGCGGCGCGGACCCGGTGGGCCGAAGGGCCTGTTTCTGCGCTGTATGTCTAAATCTTAAATCTTAGACTGTGGCCCCTGGTTCTGGACTCCCCAAGGGTCTTGACCTGAAATGTCGTCCATTCCTTCTCTCCAGAGATGCTGCCTGTCCTGCTGAGTTACTCCAGCATTTTGTGTCCATCTTCGGTGTAAACCAGCACCTGCAGTTCCTTCCCACACTGATTGGGATGGCGAGATGAGATTAGAAAAATAGAGTCATAGAGTGATACAGTGTGGAAACAGGCCCTTCAGCCCAACTTGCCCACACCGGCCAACATGTCCCAGTGACACTAGTCCCACCTGCCCACATTTGGCCCATATCCCTCCAAACCTGTCCTGTCCAAATGTTTCTTAAATGTTGTGATAGTCCCAGCCTCAACTACCTCCTCTGGCAGCTTGTTCCATACACCCGCCATCCCTTGTGTGAAAAAGTTACCCTTCAGATTCCTATTAAATCTTTCCCCCCTCACCTTAAACCTATGTCCTCTGGTTCTCGATTCCCCAACTCTGGGCAAAAGACTGTGCGTCTACCCGATCTAATCCTCTCATGATTCTCGATTCCCCAACTGTGCGTCTACCCGATCTATTCCTCTCATGATTCTCGATTCCCCAACTGTGCGTCTACCCGATCTATTCCTCTCATGATTATGTACACCTCTACAAAGATCGCCCCTCATCCTCCTGCGCTCCGAGGAGCAGAGTCTTGGCTTGCTCAGCCCCTCGAGGCCTGGCAAATTCCTTGCAAATCTTCTCTGCACCCTTTCCAGCTTGACAAAATCTTTCCTAAAACGTGGTGCACAGAACTGAACACGATACTCTAAATGCAGCCTCACCAACATCTTACATAACTGCAACATGGTCTCCCAACATCTACACTCATACAGAGAAATACAGCACAGGAAACGGCCCTCCAGTCCACGTCCTAGGTGAACATAATGCCGAGATAAACTAATCTCCTCTGCCTGGAGGACATTCTTGCTATTGAGGGCGTGCAGCGTAGGTTCACTACGTTAATTCCCAGAATGGCGGGACTGTCATATGTTGAAAGACTGGGGCGACTAGGTTTGTATACAATGGAATTTAGAAGGATGAGAGGGGATCTTATCGAAACGTATAAGATTATTAAGGGGTTGGACACGTTAGAGGCAGGAAACATGTTCCCAATGTTGGGGGAGTCCAGAACAAGGGGCCACAGTTTAAGAATAAGGGGTAGGCCATTTAGAACTGAGATGAGGAAAAACTTTTCCAGTCAGAGAATTGTGAATCAGTGGAATTCTCTGCCTCAGAAGGCAGTGGAGGCCAATTCTCTGAATGCATTCAAGAGAGAGCTAGATAGAGCTCTTAAGGATAGCGGAGTCAAGGGGTATGGGGAGAAGGCAGGAACGGGGTACTGATTGTGAATAATCAGCCATAATCACATTGAATGGCGGTGCTGGCTCGAAGGGCCGAATGGCCTCCTCCTGCACCTATTGTCTATTGTCTATTGCCTGCACATGAGCCACATCGCTCCAAATTCCCTGTACATCACTATCTAAAAGCCACGTAAACACCACTGCTACATCTACCTCCACCACCACACTACTCCCTGGTAGTGTTTTCCAGGCACCCACCACCCTCTGTGCATAAACCTCCCCTTTGCGCTAACCTTTGCCCCTCTCACCTCCATGTTACGGGCGGCATGGTGGCGCAGCGGTAGAGTTGCTGCCTTACAGCGCTTGCAGCGCCAGAGACCCGGGTTCCATCCTGACTACGTGCGCCATCTGTACGGAGTTTGTACGTTCTCCCCGTGACCTGTGTGGGTTTTCACGGAGATCTTTGGATTCCTCCCACACTCCAATTCCCAGTTAGATAGAGCTCTAGGGGCTGGCAGAATCAAGGGATATAGGGAGAAGGCAGGCATGGGTTACTGATTGTGGATGATCAGCCATGATCACATTGAATGGCGGTGCTGGCTCGAAGGGCCGAATGGCCTACTCCTGCAACTATTGTCTATCTATTGTCTCTAGGGGCTAGCGGAATCAAGGGGTATGGGGAGAAGTCAGGCACGGGTTACTGATTGTAGATGATCTGCCAAGATCACAATGAATGGCGGTGCTGGCTCGAAGGGCCAAATGGCCTCCTCCTGCACCCATTTTCTATGTTTTTATGTTTCTATGTTTCTACTCCAAAGACGAACGGGTTTGTAGGTTATTTATCTTGGTATAAATGTAAATTGTCCCTAGTGTGTTCAGCATAGTGTTAGTGAGAAGGGATCGCTGGTCGGTGCAGACTTGGTGGGCCGAAGGGCCTGTTTCCGCGCTGTATCTCTAAACCAAAATAAAATAAACTAATCTATGCCCTCCGGTCTTCGACATTTCCACCCGATGACGAAAGGTTGTGACTGTCTACCCTGTCTTTCCCTCTCATAATTTGGACGAGGATTTAACCTACATTGGAAAGCTCACGTGAAAATCCTTTTTCCTAGTATTCACGTTGTAAGCATGACAAAAGATTGCATTTTATTCTCCTGACATGGGACCTCGTCGATGTGCATACAATGGTTATATTAGCATAAAATGTTTATTCTGTTGCAAACAAGTTCAAATGCAAAATATAATTATGAATTCCAATGTAAAAATGCAATTTATTCAGTGTGTTTCGGTTCCTAACCTGTAATCTTGCATGGTTGCCATTATCACTCTTTATATGTGACTGTAATCTCGAAAAGACGCCACTTGCAGAGATGTTTGTAAGTAAAGTGTCTTATTTTAGACTAAAATCGAACCTTGAGGGTGAAACCTGGGACTGGCAGGAATATTTAATCTCATCATTTCTCAGAGAGCAAAAACCGTCACGAATCTTCTGTCAAATTCACCATCGTCTTTGGTACAAATCAAAGACCGCCTCAACTCCCTCCGCCCAACTGCATCCTTCCAACTACCACGTCAAAATACAGCTCGTTTGCAGCAACCAGTTGGTTTGTTCATAAGTTTCAGGAGCATTCGGCCATTCGGCCCATCAAGTCTACTCCGCCATTCAATCACGGCTGATCTATCTCTCCCTCCTAACCCCATTCACCTGCCTTCTCCCCATAACCTCTGACACCCATATTAATCAAGAATCTGTCATCTCTAACTTAAATATATCAATTGACTTGGCCTCTACAGCCTTCTGTGGCAATGAATTCCACAGATTCACCACCCTCTGACTAAATAAATTTCTTCTCATCTCCTTCCTAAAAGAACGTCCTTTACTTCTGAGAATCCCCCGTAGTGGGGATCGAGGCCGGGTCTCTGGCGCTGTGAGGCAGCAGTTCTACCGCTGCGCCACCGTGCCGCCCGTGAAGGTTAATTCTATGCCAGGCATTTATAAAGTATTGGAAATGTACTGCAAGGCAATAGACAGAACATTCAGAGTCACCATCTGCAAAGGCCTTGAGAAGTTGGCCTTGAGTTACTATTGAACAGGCAGCGTTATTGTCTGTGGTTCTGGAGTGCTGGGTGGGCGGGCTAATTACTAACTGTTCAATCAGTTCCATAATAGACACTTGCCCGTGATTAGCCTGATTGCCTATTGTCTGAAAGCAGGCCCGTACACTAACACAAGCTTGCGTAAGAGTTCCTCAGCTAGATTGTCTTTCATTTCCACTTTATCGGTGTTTGGCTTCTAATTGCGGATGGACTGCTGTGAATATTCTCAGTTCGGGCTGCTCGCCTACTTAAAAGCTGTGTGTCCTTCACAATGACAGCGCGGCACAGTGGCGCAGTGGTAGAGTTGCTGCCTTACAGCGCTTGCAGCGCCAGAGACCCGGGTTCGATCCCGACTACGGGCGCTGTCTGTACGGAGTTTGTACGTTCTCCCCGTGACCTGCATAGGTTTTCTCCGAGATCTTCCGTTTCCTCTCACACTCCAAAGACATGCAGGTTTGCAGATTAAATGGCTTGGTATAAGTGTAAATTGTCCCTAGTGTGTGTAGGATAGTGTTCGTGTGTGGGGATCGCTGGTCGGTGTGGACTCGGTGGGCCGAAGGGCCTGTTTCCAGGCTGTATCTCTAAACTAAACTAAACTAGTGATACGTGGCCTCTTAATGTTGGGGGAGTCCAGAACAAGGGGCCACAGTTTAAGAATAAGGGGTAGGCCATTTAGAACTGTGATGAGGATTTTTCAGTCAGAGAGTTGTGAATCTGTGGAATTCTCTGAAGGCAGTGGAGGCCAATTCTCTGAATGCATTCAAGAGAGAGCTAGATAGAGCTCTTAAGGATAGCGGAGTCACGGGGTATGGGGAGAAGGCAGGAACGGGGTACTGATTGAGAATAATCAGCCATGATCACATTGAATGGCGGTGCTGACTCGAAGGGCCGAATGGCCTCCTCCAGCACCTATTGTCTATTGTCTATTAACTTGTTTGAGTCTATGAAAGGGAACTGAGTGAAACTGATTTTTCTTTTCCCTTTTAACGAAATTGACTAAATTATTAATGGATTTTGATACCAACATATTTAAAAGTTGTTTTAGCTGGTAAAACGTAGTGGTGTTGTGATAACTCCCTTCATGTATCTAAGCCTTGCTTGGCAGTAAGACATTTCGATCTCTTCATGAGATCTATCATTAAACTGACTTTATAAAAGCCACATCTTTATAAATCTTGCATTATGTTCTGTAATGATCCCACGAGACTATTTCTTTCATCTTTCTTTTCCTTCAGGCTTTTGTGTGTGCGTCTGAAATGCAGAGGTTTTTATTTCTAATTATACAGAAAGATACGGGGCAGAATTGATTTCTGGGTGGGGAAGTCTGCTCTTCAGTGACTTAATGCATCATGGAACAGTTCCCCCTGCCTTTCCCCCAAACTCACCTCTCCCCCCCCTCCCCTCTCCCCTGTGTCATTTCTTCATTGGCTATATTTAAGAGGGAGTTAGATGTGGCCCTTGTGGCTAAAGGGATCAGGGGGTATGGAGAGAAGGCAGGTACGGGATACGGAGTTGGATGATCGGCCATGATCATATTGAATGGCGGTGCGTACAGGCTGGAAGGGCCGAATGGCCTACTCCTGCACCTATTTTCTATGTTTCTATGCCCCGCCTGGACTCACACCTTTTACTCCCCTCACCCTCCACCTCCATTCTCACCTCCAGCTTCACAATTCCAAACTCTTCAATCCTTTAGTCTCTTCATCTCAAGAGTCAAAGAGCGTTTTATTGTCACATGTCCCCGAAGCAGATCAATGAAATTCTTACTTGCCACAGCACGACTCTGTACGTTCATAAGTGATAACAGCAGAATTAGGCCATTCGGCCCATCAAGTCTACTCCGCCATTCAATCACGGCTGATCTATCTCTCCCTCTCCACCCCATTCTCCTGCCTTCTCCCCATAACCCCTGACACCCGACTAATCCCATTATACAAAGCCATAATATGGAAACATAGAAACATAGGTGCAGGAGGAGGCCATTTGGCCCTTCGAGCCAGCACCGCCATTCATTGTGATCATGGCTGATCATCCACAATGGGTAACCCGTTCCTGCCTTCTCCCCATATCCCTTGATTCCGCTAGCCCCTAGAGCTCTATCTAACTCTCTTTTAATTATGATTCTATTGCTTATGACCTTATAGATATGGGCCAAAGCAGGCAAACGGGCCTCTCTTGCCTGGGGCTTCATGGTTGGCGTGGAACAGTACAGCACAGGGAACGGCCCTTCGGCCCACAATGACAGCTTGGATGAAGTGGCCCAAAGGGCTTGCTTCTGTGCTGTGTGTCTCATTCACTCAATTAAATCAGAATACATGGCGATCATCAAACAAGTTTTGAAAGAGTGAACCAGTTTAGTTTATTGTCACGTGTATCGAGGTACAGTGAAAAGCTTTTGTGTTGCGTGCTATCCTTGTGCTGAAACTTTGCCCCTCTCCCTTAAAGCTAAGCCCTCTCTATATGTCTCCGACTGTGTATCCTATGTACACCTCTCATCATTTTATTTACAGTCAAGTCTCCATCAACCTCAGGGCGGAACGGTGGCGCAGCGGTAGAGTTGCTGCCCCACAGCGCCAGAGACTCCTGGTTCATTCCTGACTACGGGCGCTGTCTGTACGGAGTTTGCACGTTCTCCCCGTGACCTGCGTGGGTTTTCTCCGGGTGCTCCGGTTTCTTCCCACACTCCAAAGCCAAAGGTTTGTAGGTCAATTGGCTTCACAATTGTCCCTGGTGTGTAGGATAGAACTGGGCTAACATAGAACTGTTATCTCCACACTCCAAATACATACAGGTTTGTAGGTTAATTCGCTGTTATCTACACACTCCAAAGACATACAGGTTTGTAGGTTAATTCGCTGTTATCTACACACTCCAAAGACATACAGGTTTGTAGGTTAATTCGCTGTTATCTACACACTCCAAAGACGTGCAGGTTTGTAGGTTAATTCCCTTGGTGAAATTGTAAATTGTCTCTAGTGCGTGTGGGATAGAGTTAGTGTGCGGTGATCGCTGGTCGGCACGGACTCGGTGGGCCGAAGGGCCTGTTTCCGCGCTGTTTCTCTAAACTAAATGAAACTGAAAACTCCGGCGTTGCGGAGAAAACAACCCAAGACTCCAAAGGCAACAGAACTAAATCTCCATTCGGCTTTGCCCGATCCCAGTCCTCTTCAGGGCTTCTCCATAATTCCCCTGACTTCATGACATCCTTATAAACATGGGGTGCAGTAATGCTGGGGTGGTACGGCGGGCATGGAATGAATACAGGCAGCGGCAGGCTTGATGGTGGAGGCTTGAACTCCACGACCCTCCAGGCAATGAATAAATTGCAGGATTATCGGTGCGTCTCCGAACAAGAATCCACAAATTGGTGCACAGGGGACTGCAGTTCTCCCCGGCTTGGCAACCAGGGAACCTGCCGCCCCCAGGCTACGTCCTGAGCGTTGGGACAAATCTGCACACTAAGGGGGCAATTTACCAGGGGCCAATTGACCTTGAAACCCGCACGTCTTTGTGATGTGGGCGGGGGGCGGGGGGGGGGACTGGAGCACCACGCGGTCACGGGGCGGACGTGCAAACTCCACACAGACTGCACCCGAGGTGAGGATTGACTGGTGTCTCTACCCATAATAGATTGGACGCTCTTTATGGAGGGACAATAAGACTATCAACACACAGAGATGCTGCCTCGCAGCGCCAGAGCCCAGGGTTCGATCCCTATCTGTGTGGAGTTTGCACGTTCTTCCTGTGACCATGTGAGTTTCGTCTGTTTAAGAAACAGTTAGACAGGTACATGGATAGGACAGGTTTGGAGGGACATGGACCAAGCGCAGGCAGCTGGGACTAGTGTAGCTGGGACATGTTGGGCCGAAGGGCCTGTTTCCACACTGAATCACTCTACGAGTCTACGACTCTAGTATTCAGCTGGCCAAGCTGCCCACATGCTTATTTCAAGAGTTAGGAGTTAGATTTTATTCTCATTTTTACACTCTAATCTCACTGACTTCCTGTGATTGTTTTTCTGTACACACGTGAATACTGACAGCCAGCAGCCGAGAGAAAGGCACAATCAACTCTCGTTACCAAGAACCTTGAAAACTGGTTGACAATTAAAACCGTGAATACTGGCCTGGCTTTTATGTTTCAGGCACAAAGCCTGCCAGTGGCACAATCCACGTCAAGACAAATGTGCAGTTACGCAAGAACATAGGAATATAGAGTGCAGAAACAGTCCCTTCGGCCCACCAGTTCCGCAATGACCATCATGTATTGTCTTTCTGATGACTGGATAGCACGCAACAAAAGCTCTGGCAATGAATTCCACAGATTCGCCGGCCTCTCAATAAAAAAAAATCCTCCTCATCTCCATTCTAAACCTTCCCAAAACCTATCCCAAAGCCCAGAAGGAACTAGAAGCAATCTTTGCAATGCAGTTAGCCATCTGAATTACACAACGATCGTAAACACAAGGCAGAAACAAGTCAGAGCGTTGTGAATCTGTGGAATTCTCTGCCTCGAAAGGCAGTGGAGGCCAATTCTCTGAATGCATTCAAGAGAGAGCTAGATAGAGCTCTTAAGGATAGTGGAGTCAGGGGGTATGGGGAGAAGGCAGGAACGGGGTACTGATTGAGAATGATCAGCCATGATCACATTGAATGGCGGTGCTGGCTCGAAGGGCCGAATGGCCTCCTCCTGCACCTATTGTCTCTTGTCTATAAAATCTCTATCAAATAGTTTCGTTTCGTTTAGAGATACAGCGCGGAAACAGGCCCTTCGGCCCACCGGGTCCGCGCCGACCAGCGATCCCCGCACACCAACACTATCCTACACACACTACAGGGACAAGTTACACACGCCAAGTATACAAACCCAAGCCAATTAACCTACAAACCATCTTAGACAATAGACAACAGGTGCAGGATGAGGCCATTCGGCCCTTCGAGCCAGCACCGCCATTCAATGTGATCATGGCTGATCATTCTCAATCAGTACCCCGTTCCTGCCTTCTCCCCATACCCCCTGACTCCGCTATCCTTAAGAGCTCTATCCAGCTCTCTCTTGAATGCATTCAGAGAATTGGCCTCCACTGCCTTCTGAGGCAGAGAATTCCACAGATTCACAACTCTCTGACTGAAAAAGTTCTTCCTCATCTCAGTTCTAAATGGCCTACCCCTTATTCTTAAACTGTGGCCCCTTGTTCTGGACTCCCTCCAACATTGGGAACATGTTTCCTGCCTCTAACGTGTCCAACCCCTTAATAATCTTATACGTTTCGATAAGATCCCCTCTCAGTGTATACAATCTTGAAGATCAATTGCAAACGCAAAGGAAATTCTTCCAGGTTTTTCTGCTATTCAGTCACATTGGGGAAGGTTAGGAGAAGCAATAAAAGAATTTTGGATTCCGTTTTTGAAAAAGAAAAAGCCCAGAAGGAAATAGAAACAAACTTTGCGATGCAGTTAGCCATCTGAATTACACAACGATCGTAAACAAAAGGCAGAAAATCTCTATCAAATCAAAAGGATTATTTGCCCCGGAAAGAAAAAACTCTTGGGCTTTGTAGATGAAACACAGAGACCTCAGATAAGCCATGGAGTCATCAAAAGAAATTATTGGACTTTTTGTGATCCAATTCCTTAGATCCATGACCTTTGAAAAGATTACATTTGGGTTTGCGGGAAATATATATAAAAAAAATAAATTGAAGTCTGGTTAGACAAGATTGCTTCAGGTGACATGTGGTGTGTTAGTGTCCATTGTGCAGGGCGAGCGAGGGTTTGCTCCATTCCAATGATTAGTTTCGGTGACAGGAGGGGAGTAATTTAGGAGTGAAACATCTCCGCAGCAGATGAAAGCAAACAATCTCTGGATTGTTACAAAGCAAAATTGAATGGACCTCCAAAGTCAAGCTCCTCAGCACCACAAGCTTATTATGAGGTTAGAAGGAAGGTTCAGAACGAAAAGGACAAATGATTTAAAACCTGCCGATCGTGATTGCTTCAGGAGAGGTTTTTTTTTTCCTCTTCTATTTCCTCAGCCCTCGCTGTTCAAAACACCATCGGGAAGACTAAAACCGGGCAGATGGACTGTTGGATTTCAGAGATACAGCGCGGAAACAGGCCCTTCGGCCCTCCGAGTCCGCGCCGACCAGCGATCCCCGCACACCAGCACTATCCTAAACACACCAGGGACAATTTTGCATCTTACCAAAGCCAATTAACCTACAAACCTGTACGTGTCTGGAGTGTGGGGGGCAAACGGCGGCACGGTGGCGCAGCGGTAGAGTTGCTGCCTTACAGCGAATGCAGCGCCGGAGACTCAGGTTCGATCCCGACTATGGGCGCCATCTGTACGGAGTTTGTACGTTCTCCCCGTGTCCTGCGTGGGTTTTCTCCGAGATCTTCGGTTTCCTCCCACACTCCAAAGACGTGCAGGTTTGTAGGTTAATTGGCTGGGCAAATGTAAATATTGTCCCAAGTGTGTGTAGGATAGTGTTAGTGTGCGGGGATCGCTGGGCGGCGCGGACTCGGTGGGCCGAAGGGCCTGTTTCCGCGCTGTATCTCTAAATCTAAAAAAAATCTAAAAAATCTAAAGCACCCAGAGAAAGCCCACGCAGGTCATGGGGAGAACGGACAAACTCCGTACGGACAGCGCCCGTAGGCAGGATCGAACGCGGGTCTCTGGCGCCGTGAGGCAGCAACTCTACCGCTGCGCCACCGTGCCATCCAAAAGAGACTATTGAGGCGTGTTCAATCAAGGCCCAAGATAAATAGATTCATGGAACTGTCTACATGGTGTCACATCCAATACCAAAGTGCATCTTTCAAAGCTTAAGTATTCACATTATCAAGTCTTCATTACACGCATGTCCACATGGAAGTCATTAGGCTGGAAAGGGTGCAGAGAAGATTTAAGAGGATGCTGCCAGGAATTAAGGGCCTGAGCTACAGGGAACGGTTGGGCAGGCTGGGATGATATTCTTTGGAGCGCAGGAGGCAGTGGAGGCCAATTCTCTGAATAGACAATAGACAATAGACAATAGGTGCAGGAGGAGGCCATTTGGCCCTTCGAGCCAGCACCGCCATTCAATGTGATCATGGCTGATCATTCTCAATCAGTACCCCGTTCCTGCCTTCTCCCCATACCCCCTGACTCCGCTATCCTTAAGAGCTCTATCTAGCTCTCTCTTTAATGCATTCAGAGAAATGGCCTCCACTGCCTTCTGAGGCAGAGAATTCCACAGATTCACAACTCTCTGACTGAAAAAGTTTTTCATCATCTCAGTTCTAAATGGCCTACCCCTTATTCTTAAACTGTGGCCCCTTGTTCTGGACTCCCCCAACATTGGGAACATGTTTCCTGCCTCTAACGTGTCCAACCCCTTAATAATCTTATATGTTTCGATAAGATCTCCTCTCATCCTTCTAAATTCCAGTGTATACAAGCCTAGTAGCTCCAGTCTTTCAACATAGGACAGTCCCGCCATTCCGGGAATTAACCTAGTAAACCTACACTGCACGCCCTCAATGCATTCAAGAGAGAGCTAGATAGAGCTCTTAAGGACAGCGGAGTCAGGGGGTATGGGGAGAAGGCAGGCACGGGTTACTGATTGTGGATGATCAGCCATGATCACAATGAGTGGCGGTGCTGGCTCGAAGGGGCCGAATGGCCTCATCCTGCACCTATTGCCTGTGCATCTATGAGGTTCCCCCGGTCTATAAATGGTCCAATATCGCAGCAAGCAGCAGAGGTAAAACATTCTTTCCACAGACGCTGCTAAGACAACCCAAACAGCCACAATGCCCCGGACAAGTTAGTTTGAAATTAAGCCTGAAAAATGCTGGAGGATTTGGTTTATAACAAGGCAGTTTAAGAGCTTTACTTATTAACCTTTGGGCGATTTTGCATCAAGAATGTAAAATGCAACAGGATTACACAGGAGCTAATTGATACCTGAAAGAGATTAGAGGGATGTTGGACAGTTATCAGCACGCAGTATTACATGGCAGTCATCCAAGATAGGAGTTTAACTGACAGTATAAACTGAGAGAGTGAAGTTGGGTTTGTTTTGAAGCTGTAACATCTTCCGCTCAAATCTGTCTAATGCACTCAGGGCTACTCGGGGATACTGACAGAGTAAAGAGGTTGGTAGTTTAGTTTAGTTTAGAGATACAGCACGGAAACAGGCCCTTCAGCCCACCGAGTCCGCGCCGACCAGCGATCCCCGCACACTAACACTATCCTCCTACACACACCAGGGACAATTTACACTTACACCAAGTCAATTAACCTTTGGAGTGTGGGAGGAAACCAGAGCACCTGGAGAAAACCCACGCAGGACACGGGGAGAAAGTACAATAGACAATAGGCAATAGGTGCAGGAGGAGTCCATTCGGCCCTTCGAGCCAGCACCGCCATTCAATGTGATCATGGCTGATCATTCTAAATCAGTACCCCGTTCCTGCCTTCTCCCCATACCCCCTGACTCCGCTATCCTTAAGAGCCCTATCTAGCTCGCTCTTGAATGCATTCAGAGAATTGGCCTCCACTGCCTTCTGAGGCAGAGAATTCCACAGATTCACAACTCTCTGACTAAAAAAGTTTTTCCTCATCTATGTTCTAAATGGCCTGCCCCTTATTCTTAAACTGTGGCCCCTGGTTCTGGACTCCCCCAACATTGGGAACATGTTTCCTGCCTCTAACGTGTCCAACTCCTTAATAATCTTATACGTTTCGATAAGATCCCCTCTCATCCTTCTAAATTCCAGTGTATACAAGCCTAGTCGCTCCAGTCTTTCAACATATGACAGTCCCGCCATTCCGGGAATTAACCTAGTAAACCTACGCAGCACGCCCTCAATGGCAAGAATATCCTTCCTCAAATCTGGAGACCAAAACTGCACACAGTACTCCAGGTGCGGTCTCACTAGGGCCCTGTACAACTGCAGAAGGACCTCTTTGCTCCTATACTCAACTCCCCTTGTTATGAAGGCCAAACTCCGTACAGACAGCACCCGTAGTCGGGTTGGAACCCGGGTCTCTGGCGCTGTGGGCGCAGTAAGGCAGCAACTCTACCGCTGTGCCACCGTGCCCGCCTGTGTAGTACGATACGACACGATAAACATTATTCATCCCCGGAGGGAGATTGTTCTGCCGACAGTCACAACACACGACAAGGTTACACGGAAACTTGAAATTAAAATTAAATTAAAAGTGAGAAGAAAAAAAAAGATATCGACAAATTAAAAATACTGTTGTCAATAGCTACCCTATATTGCCACGCGGGGTAAATCATGGAACTCCTCACCCTCCCTGGGATGGCGGGACTTACATATGAGGAAAGACTAGATAGACTGGGCTTGTACTCGCTGGAATTTAGAAGACTGAGGGGGGATCTTATAGAAACATATAAAATTCTTAAGGGGTTGGAGAGGCTAGATGCGGGAAGATTGTTCCCGATGTTGGGGGAGTCCAGAACCAGGGGTCACAGCTTAAGGATAAGGGGGAAGTCTTTTAGGACCGAGATGAGAAAACATTTCTTCACACAGAGAGTGGTGAGTCTGTGGAATTCTCTGCCACAGAAGGTAGTTGAGGCCAGTTCATTGGCTATATTTAAGAGGGAGTTAGATGTGGCCCTTTTTGCTAAAGGGATCAGGGGGTATGGAGAGAAGGCAGGTACAGGTTACTGAGCTGAATGATCAGCCATGATCATATTGAATGGCGGTGCAGGCTCGAAGGGCCGAATGGCCTACTCCTGCACCTATTTTCTATGTTTCTATGTTTCTAATGTGCCTTCTGACACCTTGCGTCTGTTCCACTGTGAAATTTCCTCAAAGTTCTCCTCCTCTCTCTGACGAGACCTCTGCAACATCCTCTCTCGCTGCTCCCCCTGAGATTCTATCTTTTTCACACTTTACATGCTCTTTGTACCTTCTTGTCCCTTGAAGAAGGGTCTCGACACCAAACGTCACCCATTCCTTCTCTCCAGAGATGTTGCCTGCCCTGCTGAGTTACTCCAGCATTTTGTGCCTATATTGTTTTGTAGAAGTAAGACACAGAGTGCTGGAGTAACTCAGAGGGTCAGGCAGCATCTGTGGAGAACGTGGATAGGTGACGTTTCACAGAGTGCTGGAGTAACTCAGAGGGTCAGGCAGCATCTCTGGAGAACGTGGATAGGTGACGTTTCACAGAGTGCTGGAGTAACTCAGAGGGTCAGGCAGCATCTGTGGAGAACATGGATAGGTGACGTTTCACAGAGTGCTGGAGTAACTCAGAGGGTCAGGCAGCATCTCTGGAGAACGTGGATAGGTGACGTTTCATAGAGTGCTGGAGTAACTCAGCGGGTCAGGCAGCATCTCTGGAGAACATGGATAGGTGACGTTTCACAGAGTACTGGAGTAACTCAGCAGGTCAGGCAGCACCCTTGGAGATTGTGGATAGGTGACGTTTCAGGTCTGGACCCTTCTTGAGATTGCAATGTTTTACCATGTCCCTAGAATCCAGGCCAATTTATCAGAGAACTGCAGACTTTGTCAACTGAACTGTAATAACTGCTCAATTCCTTTTATATTAATCCATATTTCACAATCTGAGTGTCTTTGGAAAGGGCAGTAATTTTGGGCTATTTGTCAATGCCCTTGAGTAATTTAGTTTAGATTAGAGATACAGTGCGGAAACAGGCCCTTCGGCCCATTGAGTCCACAACGGCCAGCGATCCCCGTACATTAACACTATCCTACACACACTAGGGACAATTGTTACATTTACACCAAGCCAATTAACCTACAAACCTGTACGTCTTTGGAGTGTGGGAAGAAACCAAAGATCTCGGATAAAACCCATGCGGTCACGGGGAGAACGTACAAACTCCGTACAGACAGCGGCCATAGTCGGGATTGAACCACGGTCTTTGACGCTGGGCTGCCCCAACCCACCAGCAACTAAGACATGCTACAATGCACTCTGTACCTTCACCCTTGCAGTTTTCAGTTTCAGTTTAGTTTATAGTCACATGTACCGAGGTACAGTGAAAAGCTTTTGTTGCGTGCTAACCAGTCAGCGGACAGACAATACATGATTACAATTGAGCCATTTACAGTGTATAGATGATACATGATAATGGAATAACGTTTAGTGCAAGGCAAAGCCAGCAAAGTCTGATCAAGGATAGTCAATAGACAATAGACAATAGGTGCAGGAGGAGGCCATTCGGCCCTTCGAGCCAGCACCGCCATTCAATGTGATCATGGCTGATCATTCTCAATCAGTACCCCGTTCCTGCCTTCTCCCCATACCCCCTGACTCCGCTATCCTTAAGAGCTCTATCTAGCTCTCTCTTGAATGCATTCAGTCCGAGGGTCACCAATGAGGTAGATAGAAGTCGAGGACTTGAGTTTGAACTGATTGCATCTATGCATGGTATACCTGTTCTGTTTGGATAGCAAAGCTTTACACTGTACCTCAGTACACATGGCTATAATACACCTTAACCTTCCATTTGAGTGATGGCAAAACGTCCTAAATTTCCCCTTGGAATTATCACCTGATTCAGCACACTGTTTCACATCGTCCATTAGCAATCTGCCGCATTATTAATTATTTATCCAGCAATTACACAATATGCAACACGCTAATTGATCAATAAAATAAGCACTACACCGTCTCATTATCAACAGAACTATCAGCTGAATGTGCAAAGTAGTCGAGGCAGATGCATTCTGTTCCGAACAGATTGACAGAGCACGTTGGCTTTCTCTCCTGCTTCAGACCACACTGACAGGATGAAGCTATTCTGTTAACAGGATATTAAATAGTAATTATCCTGCAAACCATATTCTTGTTTGCTGACAAAACTAATTGACTGCCATTTGGAATCATCGCAACCAAATATGAGCAGTCCCAGCTATAAAATGGTTTACGGAATTATCAGATATATAATCGTCACTCTGAACAGATTTGGTTGTTTCTCTGTTATGAAGGCAGACCCCTCCTGTCAAGATGAGAACCGTCGCCAACACCCCAAACCGTTCAAAACAAGTGTTTCCCTTCAAGGTAAAACACAGCAGCACAATGTGATCGTTTCCCTGCGTTCCCGCGCTAACAGATTGATCAACAAGAAATGTAGGAGAGGATTATTAACTGGATGCAATTGGCGTTTAGCTTCAAAACTCGAGGCTTGTTTCTGTAGCTGCTTCAAGGCTGCGGCTAACATTCACGCTCTCTCGCACACTCGCAAAACACGTGCATACTCACTATGCACACACTCACAAAATACGTACACACTCACAATGCACACACTCACAAAATACGTGGACACAATGCACACACTCACAATGCACACACTCACAAAATATGTGCACAATCGCGATGCACACACTCACAAAACACATGGACACAATGCACACACTCACGATGCACACACTCACAAAACACATGGACACAATTACACACTCACAAAATACGTACACACTCACGATGCACACACTCACGATGCACACACTCACAAAATGTGTACACACTCACGAGGCACACACTCACGATGCACACACTCACAAAATAGTGCACACTTACGATGCACACACTCACAATGCACACTCACAATGCACACACTCACAAAATACGTGGGCACAATACACACACTCACAAAATACGTGCACACTCACAATGCACACATTCACAATGCACACACTCACAAAATACGTGCACACTCACGATGCACACACTCATAAAATACATACACACACATGCACACTCAAAATACATACATGCACATACGTACTCACACTCCACACAAGCAAACAATATACACATGCACTCACACTCACAAGATGCACACTCACAATATACACACACACAATATACACACACACTCACATACATATACACAGGCACACACACACACACAGGCGCACACACACACACACACACACACACACACACACACACACACACACACACACACACACACACACACACACACACTCACACACACACTCACACAGTTCAGCTGCATTCTCTCACTTCCTGGCATCAACTGTATGTGTGCAGACTGTGACCTGTGAAGGGATTGTCGACATGATCACATCCATATGTAATGAGCCGACAGCCCTGAGCATGTCACATGCTGCAACACATTGAGGAGCAAGGCTTGAGTGATTCACAATCATCCCCAGAGTGGTGGAGATACACTGCACTCCCAACCAAGGGGAAGGTGGTACAGGAGCCTGACCACCGTGACCACCAACCTTCTTCCCAACGACCATCTTGTTCCTGAACACTGCGCAGTGGTAGGGTTGCGGCCTTACAGGGCTTGCGGTGCCAGAGACCAGGGTTCGATCCCAACTACGGGCGCTGTCTATACGGAGTATAACTTTGTGGGTGGCGCAGCGGGTAGAACTGCTGCCTCACAGCACCAAAGATCCGGGTTCAATCCAGACCTCGGGTGCTGTCTGTGAGTGGAGTTGGCACGTTCTCCCCGTGACCGGTTGGGTTTCCTCCGGGTGCTCTGGTTCCCCTCCCACATCCCAAAGACGTGCAGGTTTGTAGGTTAATTGGCCCTCTGTACATCACCCTTGGATGAGAAAGTGGGATTACATGGAACTAGTGTGCGGACGGGTGGTCGATGGGTTGGCGTGGTCCCAGTGAGCTCAAGGTCCCGTTTCCGTGCTGCATTTCCAAACAAAACTAAAACTCTGCAGGTCCACTGCACTAATCCTCAGGCAACCTTTAAAAATCTCAGCAGTCACTTCAAACTCAAGTGTCCATAGTTTTCCAGGATACTTTCCGTTAAGACAGACATGTATTTCTCAGAGCAAAATCACGCATTGGTCTGGTTTCAATAGACAATAGGTGCAGGAGGAGCTCCAGTTACAAGCTCCGAGAAATGGCTTCGAAGATAAAAGATCAATGAAACTATCTCAATAGACAATAGACAATAGGTGCAGGAGGAGGCCATTCGGCCCTTCGAGCCAGCACCACCATTCAATGTGATCATGGCTGATCATTCTCAATCAGTACCCCGTTCCTGCTTTCTCCCCATACCCCCTGACTCCGCTATCCTTAAGAGCTCTATCTAGCTCTCTCTTGAATGCATTCAGAGAATTGGCCTCCACTGCCTTCTGAGGCAGAGAATTCCACAGATTCACAACTCTCTGACTGAAAAAGTTTTTCCTCATCTCCATTTGCCGACCCCTTATTCTTAAACTGTGGCCCCTTGTTCTGGACAACATTGGGAACATGTTTCCTGCCTCTAACGTGTCCAACCTCTTAATAATCTTATACGTTTCGATAAGATCTCCTCTCCTCTCAGAAGAACTCCCCTCCTCTCATCCATTAATTTAAAAAAAAGTTTTATTAATGTTTATGTACAAAATTCTGATGCTGGAGTAGCATTAGAATAACAACAGCTGACAGCAAGGTTTGCAAGTGGGTTTTGGCAGGGTAGTCTTCTATGAAGTAAGTGTTGCTGCTGTTTGGAGTCTCCACTGTAACTGTCTGAACATTTATTTCAAGAGGATTAGAATACAAAAACAGGGGTGTAATGCTGAGGCTCTATACAGGCGCTGGTCAGGCCGCATTTGGAGCACTGTGAGCAATTTTAGGCCCCAAATCTGAAGAAGGGTGAGCTGGCCCTCGAGAGGGTCGAGAGGAGGTTCACGAGAACCATCCCACGAGCGAGTGGGTTAACATATGAAGAGCGCTTGTTGGCACTGGGCCTGTACTCCCTGGAGTTTAGAAGGATGAGGGGGGACCTCATCGAAACTTGCCGAATAGTGAGCGGCCTGGATAGAGTGGATGTGGGGAGGATGTTTCCAATAGTGGGAGAGTCTAGGACTAGAGGTCGCAGCATCAGAATTAAAGGACATTCCTTTAGGAAGGAGATGAGAGAAGGAATTTCTTTAGATTTTAGATTTTTAGATTTAGAGATACAGCGCGGAAACAGGCCCTTCGGCCCACCGGGTCCGCGCCGCCCAGCGATCCCCGCACACTAACACTATACTGCACACATTAGGGACAATTTTTACATTTGACCAGGTGCCCAGCAATGGGATGGTTTCATTTCTACTCCGAGGATCATAGTCTGTACAGTGTGGGAAGGAACTGCAGGTGCTGGTTTACACCGAAGATGGACACAAAGTGCTGGAGTAACTCAGCGGGACAGGCAGCATCTCTGGAGAGAAGGAGTGGACCACATTTCAGGTCAAGACCCTGGGGAGTCCAGAACCAGGGGCCACAGTCTAAGATTTTAGATTTAGAGATACAGCGCAGAAACAGGCCCTTCGGCCCTCCGGGTCCGCGCCGCCCAGCGATCCCCGGACACTAACACTATCCTACACCCACTAGGGACAATTTTTACATTTGCTCAGTCAATTAACCTACAAACCTGCACGTCTTTGGAGTGCGGGAGGAAACCGAAGATCTCGGAGAAAACCCACGCAGGTCACGGGGAGAACGTACAAACTCCGTACAGACGGCGCCTGTAGTCAGGATCGAACCTGAGTCTCCGGCGCTGCATTTGCTGTAAGGCAGCAACTCTACCGCTGCGCCACCGTGCCGCCCTTTAGTTGGAGGACGGTGAATGGAGTTAGAATGGAGAAGAGAAGAAAAAGAAAAATTCATTGTAGCAGGGAGAAATATTCATTGTAATTCCGGACTCTGCTGAGATTGATTTCCACCGGCGGCATCTCGGCCGCGTGATTGACAGCCATTGAAACGCCGCCATTCCAAACGGCAACAGTGAAAATTAATCTCTGCGGATTTCTGCGCCTGGCTGCCTCTCTCCATAATAAGGGGAACAACTTTAAACCTTCACAGCGATTCAGCTAACTCTTCCTGGTGTTTGTAAAATCTCGCCAAAGCTGATTGGGAAAGGCTATTTTTGGGGGGAAACATTTTAACTAGTTTTTCTCACAAAAACAGGCAGCATCTCTGGAGAGAAGGGATGGGTGACGTTTCAGGTTGAGGCCGTTTCTTTTTTAACTAGTTATAGGTGGCGCGTCGGTAGAGTTGCTGCCTTACAGCCCAGAGACCCGGGTTCAATCATAGAAACATAGAAAATAGGTGCAGGAGTAGGCCATTCGGCCCTTCGAGCCTGCACCGCCATTCAATATGATCATGGCTGATCATCCAACTCACTATCCCGTACCTGCCTTCTCTCCATACCCCCTGATCCCTTTAGCCACAAGGGCCACATCTAACTCCCTCTTAAATATAGCCAATGAACTGGTCTCAACTACCTTCTGTGGCAGAGAATTCCACAGATTCACCACTCTCTGTGTGAAAAAAACCCTTCTCATCTCGGTCCTAAAAGACTTCCCCCTTATCCTTAAACTGTGACCCCTTGTTCTGGACTTCCCCAACATCGGGAACAATCTTCCTGCATCTAGCCTGTCCAACCCCTTAAGAATTTTGTAAGTTTCTATAAGATCCCCTCTCAATCTTCTAAATTCCAGCGAGTACAAGCCAAGTCTATCCAGTCTTTCTTCATATGAAAGTCCTGCCATCCCAGGAATCAATCTGGTGAACCTTCTCTGTACTCCCTCTATGGCAAGAATGCCTTTCCTCAGATTAGGAGACCAAAACTGTACGCAATACTCCAGGTGTGGTCTCACCAATGCCCTGTACAACTGCAGCAGAACCTCCCTGCCCCTATACTCAAATCCCCTCGCTATGAATCCTGACCCGATGAAAGATACAATGAACCTCTGAGGTAGTGCAGTAGTCCTGAACTACTACTGTATCTAACTCATAGAAGACTTCAGACTATGATCGGATTTTACTGGCTTTATCTTGCGCTAATCGTTATTCATGCTAATCCCTTTATCGTGTGTCAAGTCAATTTTATTTGTATAGCACATTTAAAAACAACCCACGTTGACCAAAGTGCTGTACATCTGATTAGGTTCCAATGGAAAAAAAAAAGAAGCATACAGTAGCACGCAAACAGTTCACAGCGCCTCCTCAATGAGCCTCAAACGCTAGGGAGTAGAAATAGGTTTTGAGCCTGGACTTAAAGGAGTCGATGGAGGACAGTGTCCATACACTGTGAATGGCTCGATGTGGAGGACAGAACTGTAGATGCTGGTTTAAATCGAAGACAGACACAAAATGCTGGAGTAACTCAGCGGGTCAGGCAGCATCTCCGGAGAGAAGGAATGGGCAACGTTTCGGGTCGAGACCCTTCCTCAGACTGATGTCAGGGGGAGCGGGCGGGACAGAGATAGAATGTAGTCGGATACAGTAAGACTGGTGGGAGAACTGGGAAGGAGGAGGGGATGGAGAGAGTGTGGAAGCAAGGGCTATCTGATGTTAGAGAAGTCATTGTTCATACCGCTGGGGTGTAAGTTGCCCAAGTGAGATATGAGGTGCTTTAATATAAGAAAATAACTGCAGATGCTGGTACAAATCGAAGGTATTTATTCACAAAATGCTGGAGTAACTCAGTAGGTCAGGCAGCATCTCGGGAGAGAAGGAATGGGTGACGTTTCGGGTCGAGAAACGTGACGTTTCAGTCTGAAGATGGGTCTTGGCCTGAAACGTCACCCATTCCTTCTCTCCCGAGATGCTGCCTGACTTGCTGAGTTACTCCAGCATTTTGTGAATAAATACCTGAGGTGCTGTAATGATGTATATGGCCCATCAGGTCTCTTCCACCATTCAAACATGGCTGATCTATCTTTCCCTCTCAATCCCATGATCCTGCTTCTCCCTGTAACGCAGGACACCCATACAAAAAATATCTATCAATCACGGTGGCACAGCGGTAGAGTTGATGCCTTACAGCGAATGCAGCGCCAGAGACACGGGTTCGATCCTGACTACGGGCGCCGTCTGTACGGAGTTTGTACGTTCTCCCTGTGACCTGCGTGGGTTTTCTCCGAGATCTTCGCTTTCCTCCCACACTCGTACAGTGTTTGTAGGTTAATTGGCTTGGTAAATGTAAAAATTGTCCCTTGTGGGTGTAGGATAGTGTTAATGTGCGGGGATCGCTGGTCGTCGCGGACCCGGTGGGCCGAAAGGCCTGTTTCCGCGCTGCATTTCTAAATTAAACTAAACTAATCTCTGCCTTAAACATATCCAATGACTTGGCCTCCAGGTTCATCTGTGGCAATGAATTCCACAGATCCACCACTCAGGAATAGGGAGGACGGGATATACCAGTCTAGGAGGTCATGTTGCAGTTACGTACGACGTTAGTGAGGCCACATTTAGAATATTGTGCTCATTTCTGGGCACCGTGTTATAGGAAAGATGTTGTCAAGCTGGAATGGGTATAGAGAAGATTTACGAAGATGCTGGCTCTCCATTCCTCAGGGAGCAGGAGGATGAGGGGTAATCTTATTGAGGTATATAAAATCATGAGAGGAACAGATCGGGTAGATGTACAGAGTCTCTTGCCCAGAGTGGGGGAATCGAGGACCAGAGGGCATAGGTTTAAGGTGAAGATGAAAAGATTTAAAAGGGTGGTGGGTGAATGGAACAAGCTGCCAGAGGAGGTAGTTGAGGCTGGGACTATCCCAACATTTTTAGAAACAGTTAGACAGGTACAAAGATGGGGGACATGTTGTGTAGGAAAAAAACTGCAGGTGCTGGTTAAAATCGAAGGTAGGCACAAAATGCTGGAGTAACTCAGCGGGTCAGGCAGCATCTCTGGAGAACATGGATAGGCGACGTTTCACAGAGTGCTGGAGTAACTCAGCGGGTCAGGCAGCATCTCTGGAGAACATGGATAGGCGACGTTTCACAGAGTGCTGGAGTAACTCAGCGGGTCAGGCAGCATCTCTGGAGAACATGGATAGGTGATGTTTCACAGAGTGCTGGAGTAACTCAGCGGGTCAGGCAGCATCTGTGGAGAACATGGATAGGTGACGTTTCACAGAGTGCTGGAGTAACTCAGCGGGTCAGGCAGCATCTCTGGAGAACATGGATAGGTGACGTTTCACAGAGTGCTGGAGTAACTCAGCGGGTCAGGCAGCATCTCTGGAGAACATGGATAGGTGACGTTTCACAGAGTGCTGGGGTAACTCCGCGGGTCAGGCAGCATCTCGGCATGGAATGGGCGACGTTTCAGGTAGTGACCCTTCTTCGGACTGGTTGAGTGGGATATGGGCGAAACACAGGCAGTGTAGCTGGGACATGTTGGCCGGTGTAGGCACGTTGGGCCGAAGGACCTGTTTCCACACTGTACGACTGTATGAAATATTCAAAGCTAATTCTGTCAAGCGCAATAACTCGAATATAAAACAGAGTAAAGGACACGTCACATAACCTGCAGCTCCTTTATCAACATCGGATCATCAGTAGAACATGAAAATCAATCATGATGAAGAGATCACATCATTTCTGAGAAGCTCTTGATTTTGAATGCATGTACAGTAACCTGATTGTTCTGTTGACTGATATATTTGACAGTAAACAATAAATGTGACAGTTTAATACTTTAGGGGCTGAAAAGCAACTGCTAAATCCCCAGCCAATTTCTCCGCACCTCATGTTTCTAGCATTTAGTCAAATTATCTTGCCAATATCATTTTTTGGCAGATTGTAAAAGGTTGTACAGGGAGAGGCAGGGAAGAAATTGAACTCAATGAAAGCCGTGAACAGATACTGAACACAGTATGGAATAAAGCAAGTGCGTACAGACCACGAAGAATCATGAGGTAGTCAGCATCTGTGAGGTTGCTGTATCCCTGGGAAAGTCCTTAGAAAATGGAACGGCAGAATGGTGAGCAGATGTAGGCAGATGACGTTTCAGGCAGGGGCCATCTCCCAGACTGATCATCTCCACTGATACCAATATCAAGCAGCATTAGTTACTGTATATTGTATAATGGAACTGTTCTTCCCAACAGCCACACAGGCTATTAAACACTACAACCTCCATTAAGCTCTGAACTGCAAGGGCTATTATTGTTATTATTCCACTATTGATGTTCGTTTTTTGTGTGTGCGCATGTGTATGTGTATATATACATATGTATATATGTGTGTGTATATACACACACTCACACACATATATTAACACACACACATATATAAATGCACACACACATATACACACACACACAGAGATATATATATATATATATATATATATATATATATATATATATATATATATATATATATATATGTGTGTGTAAATATATACACACACAGCCATAAATATATATATATATATATATATGTATATATATAAATATATACAAACACACAGGCACACACAGAATATATATATACACACACAGACATATACATATATATACATACAGACATATATACACACACATATATATATATATATGCATACACACACTCATATACACACACACACACACACACACACACACACACACACACACACACACACACACACACACACACACACACACACACACACACACACACACACATATATACATTTTCTATGAGTCTGACCCCTATGAGTCTGAAGAAGGGTCTCAACCCGAAACATCCCTCATTCCTTCTTTCCAGAGATGCTGTGTCTATCTTTGGTGTGAACCAGCATGTGCAGTACCTGCCCATACACAGATGTGTGTGGGTGCACACCCTGACCTTTGTTTTCCTCGTTTGTTATATTGTTTACAGAGTACCATGTTTACATCTTCTGTTGTGCTGCTGCAAGTACGAATGCCATTGTTCTATCTGGCACATAGGACAATAAAACATTCTTGACTTTTGAATCCGACAGTGTGGAACCAGGGTCTTTGGCCCCTGAGTCTTCACAACAATTGCAGTTGTTTGGCTAAACTTTGAAGAACAAATCCTTTCAGATTAGGAGGAGCAAGGAACACATTCTATACAGCGCAGAAACAGGCCATTCAGCCCAACTTGCCCACACCGACCAACGTGCCCCAGCTACACTAGTCCCACCTGCCTGCGTTTGCCCCATATCCCTCCAAACATGTCCTATCCATGTCCCTGTCTAAATGTTTCTTAAATGTTGGGATAGTCCCAGCCTCAACTACCTCCTCTGGCAGCTCGTTCCATGCACCCACCACCCTTGTGTGAGAAAGCTGCACCTCAGGTTCCTATTAAATCTTCACCCCCCCCGATCTATTCCTCCCATGGTTATGTACACCTCTATAAGATCACCCCTCATCCTCCTGTACTCCCACCTGAGAGATAACAATAGACAATAGGTGCAGGACGAGGCCATTCGGCCCTTCGAGCCAGCACCGCCATTCAATGTGATCATGGCTGATCATTCTCAATCAGTACCCCATTCCTGCCTTCTCCCCATACCCCCTGACTCCGCTATCCTTAAGAGCTCTATCTAGCTCTCTCTTGAATGCATTCAGAGAATTGGCCTCCACTGCCTTCTGAGGCAGAGAATTCCACAGATTCACAACTCTCTGACTGAAAAAGTTCTTCCTCATCTCCGTTCTAAATGGCCTACCCCTTATTCTTAAACTGTGGCCCCTTGTTCTGGACTCCCCCAACATTGGGAACATGTTTCCTGCCTCTAATGTGTCCAATCCCCTAATTATCTTATATGTTTCAATAAGATCCCCCCTCATCCTTCTAAATTCCAGTGTATACAAGCCTAATTGCTCCAGCCTTTCAACATACGACAGTCCCGCCATTCCGGGAATTAACCTAGTGAACCTACGCTGCACGCCCATCTTTTCTCTCCAGAGATGCTGCCTGACCCACTGAGTAACTCCAGTACCATGTGACCATGTGTCCATCTTTGATACGATCCAGCACCATCTGCAGCTCTTCAGGGCCATTGCAAAATCAATTAGAAACATCAAATACGTCTCAATTTATGAAATGGTTTCCAATAGACAATAGACAATAGACAATAAGTGCAGGAGGCGGCCATTCGGCCCTTCGAGCCAGCACCACCATTCAATGTGATCATGCCTGATCATTCTCAATCAGTACCCCGTTCCTGCCTTCTCCCCATACCCCCTGACTCCGCTATACTTAAGAGCTCTATCCAGCTCTCTCTTGAATGCATTCAGGGAATTGGCCTCCACTGCCTTCCGAGGCAGAGAATTCCACAGATTCACAACACTCTGACTGACATTCCTGGAAAAATGTCTTATTGAGGGAAAATTCCCAACTTGCAAAAACGATGTGAAATATACTGTGGGACAATTGGCTTAATATATTCCTCTGGGCAGTGACAGCCACTCAATTCATTAAAGCCACAAATAGCTTTGTAAATTGACGGCACACACATCCCCAAAGAGTAAACAGTGTGGGCGTGGAAATTTGTGAAAAGAACTCTTGTAAAATGCGGAATTTCAAAGAGCATGGTTGACCTTTGAGAGTTTTAAAGCTCTTCAAATTTTTTGATGTTTTATATAACATCTGACACGTAAAGCATAAAAGCATGTCTCAGAGCTTTTTGGAAACTCTGTTCATGTAAGTCAGATCATATGTAGCTTTGTAAAGGGCAGATTTGTTACATGGTGTTTTATGTCCTACATACTGCATCCGTCAGCTGAAGCAAGAGCAGTTGGTTCCGTGTTAGGACTCGGGAGCGGGGATTAAGGAGCGTGGCATGACATAGAAACATAGAAACATAGAAAATAGGTGCAGGAGTAGGCCATTCGGCCCTTCGAGCCTGCACCGCCATTCAATATGATCATGGCTGATCATCCAACTCAGTATCCTGTACCTGCCTTCTCTCCATACCCCTGATCCCTTTAGCCACAAGGGCCACATCTAACTCCCTCTTAAATATAGCCAATGAACTGGCCTCAACTACCTTCTGTGGCAGAGAATTCCACAGATTCACCACTCTCTGTGTGAAAAAAAACGTTCTCATCTCGGTCCTAAAAGACTTCCCCCTTATCCTTAAACTGTGACCCCTTGTTCTGGACTTCCCCAACATCGAGAACAATCTTCCTGATCTAGCCTGTCCAACCCCTTAAGAATTTTGTAAGTTTCTATAAGATCCCCCCTCAATCTTCTAAATTCCAGCGAGTACAAGCCGAGTCTATCCAGTCTTTCTTCATATGAAAGTCCTGCCATCCCAGGAATCCAATCATGGCTGATCTGCCTTTCCCTCTTAACGCCATTCTCCTGCCTTCTCAACCGGAACCTTTTGACACCCTTACTCATGGAGAACCAGCCAGTCTCTGCTTTAATAAAACCTAAAGTCCTGGCCTTCGCAGCGGGTCTGTGGCAATGAGGTTCTGTGGAATGAATTACACCCTCTGGCTGAAGATATTCTCCGTCGTTCTCCATTGTAAAGGTACGTCCTTGTCCCCTGATCCCTTTGGAAGGACTTCAGTCAACACGGGGAAAATTGAGATCTCTCAATCACAGTAGTTGGCACGTACTGGGTTGTGTGGAGACTGCTTCACCCTCACTTTGAAAGCTGGAGGTTTGCATCAGATTTCTATTACCGACGAACCGCCTTGCTCACTGCATCACAGTCTGACTCAATGACACTGGGGATAATTTTAGCTTCCTTCTGCACATTCTGCAACGTTTATTTAGCTTATTTGCACTCATTTCAGCTTCTTTTTTTTTAGCCGCCTCTCACCCCTTTTCCAACCTTTCAATCAGTAAACACGTTTTTAAAGAGCAGGCATCGAGGGTGGCGTTTTGGTGCGTTATAAATGTCGGTAGCTGGAAGCAATGGCGTCTGTCTTTGCACAAAAATAAAGGGAGAGTAAAAAGAGTAAACAAAATCTGCTGGGAATGTCTTAAAAGACACCGAATGATCTGAGGGAAACTGATCCAATGTTCAGGGAACTGAGAAGAGCATAGTTACCCTGGATGACTTTAATAGAAACATAGAAACACAGAAAACAGGTGCAGGAGGAGGCCATTCGGCCCTTCGAGTACCCCGTTCCTGCTTTTTCCTCACATCCCTTGATTCCGTTAGCCCTAAGAGCTAAATCTAACTCTCTCTTGAAAACATCCATTGAATTGGCCTCCACTGCTTTCTGTGGCAGAGAATTCACAATTACTGGGTGAAGACAATTTTCCTCACCTCAGTCCTAAATGGCCTTCTCCATATTCTTAAACTGTGACCCCTGGTTTTGGACTCCCCCCAACATGCATTATCTCATGTTTGGCTTCTCTCTGCTTTTTGGACCTTTCCGACTGATATCTACAATGGTGGCGCAGCGGCAGAGTTTCTGCCTCACAGCGCCGGAGACCCGGGTTCGATCCTGACTACGGGTGCTGTCTGTACAGAGTTTGTACGCTCTCCCCGTGACCTGCGTGGGTTTTCTCCGGGTGCTCCGGTTTCCTCCCACACTCCAAAGACGTACAGATTTGTAAGTCAATTAGTTGCGTAAAAATTGTAAATTGTCCCTAGTGTGTGTAGGATAGTGTTAGTGTGCGGGGATCGCTGGGCGGCGCGGACTCGGTAGGCCAAGGGGCCTGATTCTGCGCTGTATCTCTAAACTAAACTAAACTAAACTAAACTTCTCCCTTTGGGGACTGTGTGGAGAAGGTTTACCAGATAGCTGCCTGGATTAGAGAGTTTCAACTGCAGGGAGAGGTTGCAGCAGGGTTGCCAACTATCTCACTCCCAAATAAAGGACAAGGTGACGTCACCGCCCCGCGCCCCACATGACCTCACCCAGCCAGCGGCCACGTGCTCCCGCTCCACCAATGGCGGCCGCCCGGCCGGGGAGGCAGGTTGCTACGCAACCTCCGTTAGGCGGCTCCCGGGCCTCCGGGCCTACAGTGTCCGGGCCTACAGCGTCCGGGCCTACAGCGTCCGGGCCTACACTGCCCGGGCCTACAGCGTCCGGGCCTACACTGTCCGGGCCTACAGTGTCTGGGCCTACACTGTCGGGGTCTACACTGTCCGGGCCCACAGTGTCCGGACCTACACTGTCCGGGCCTACAGCATCCGGGCCTACAGCCCCTGGGCCTAATATGGGACAAGGGTGGTCCCGTATGGGACAAACCAATTTACAGGATGTCCCGGCTAATAAGGGGCAGTTGGGAACCCTAGATTGGATTGTTTTCTCGGAAAGAGATGTTTTATTTAATGTTGTGTATGAATCTGAAGAAACATCTGTGTAAAAGTAATGACGGCACGGTAGCGCAGCGGTAGAGTTGCTGCTTTACAGCGAATGCAGCGCCGGAGACTCAGGTTCGATCCTGACTACGGGTGCTGCACTGTAAGGAGTTTGTACGTTCTCCCCGTGACCTGCGTGGGTTTACTCCGAGATCTTCGGTTTCCTCCCACACTCCAAAGACGTACAGGTATGTAGGTTAATTGGCTGGGTAAATGTAAAAATTGTCCCTAGTGGGTGTAGGATAGTGTTAATGTGCGGGGATCGCTGGGCGGCACGGACTTGGAGGGCCGAAAAGGCCTGTTTCCGGCTGTATGTATATGATATGATATGACGTACACAAGTGACACAAAGGGTGAGATGGACAATTGAGATGGTTTTCAGCAGGTTTGTAAACATGTACAAGTCAATCTCCCCTGGAGATTCCACATGGGATCCAGTATCTCTATCGTTCTGACAAGTTTTATCAACGAATAATACGATAGCCAAGGTGAGGACAGACGAACACAAGCCTCTGATGCCGAAGATATCAAAAATTAATGGACTAAAATGGAGAAGATAAATTATGACAAAATTAACGAGATAAGATGGCTGATCACTCTACAAAAGGAAAAGGTCTACTAATGAATGTATCACAAGTAAGCAGACACTAGAACATTAATAAATTAACAAAGCAATGACCGTGGCTGAAACTATAAATCTGCTGGCATTATGCAGCAGTAAATTGATACAACAGTGGGAAATGGTGAAGGGGTGAGCGTGAGTACACTGGGAAACTGATAGGACACTCAGCATATCAGCAAATTGATATATTAACAAAGAATCACATACCAGTGAACAATTACATTCATGTCAAAGTACGAATGGGTGAATGAAGAAATTAATGTAGCAGCGGGGATTAGAAAAATTAATTAATGTACAAAGAAGAGTCACCAGTGAGAACACTCTGGGCAACACGGTGGTGCAGCGGGGAGAGCCGCTGCCTCGCAAGGTGAGAGGCCCGGTTCCGATCATGACCTCGACTGCTGTTTGTGCGGAGTTTGCACGTTCTCCACGGGCCTCCGGGCCTACAGTGTCCGGACCTACAGTGTCCAGGCCTACACTGTCGGGGCCTACAGTGTCCGGGCCTACACTGTCGGGGCCTACAACGTCCAGGCCTACACTGTCCGGGCCTACAGCGTCCGGGCCTACAGCGTCCGGGCCTACAGCGTCTGGGCCTACAGACCCCGGGCCTAATATGGGACAGTTGGCAACCCTAGGTTGCAACGCTTGGATTGTTTTCTCGGAAAGAGATGGGTTTTTAAAAAAAATTCAGAGCCTTTTTTTAACATCCCAAAGACGTGCAGGGTTGTAGGTTAATCGGCCCTGTGTAAATTGCCACCTAGTGCGTAGGGAGTGGATGAGAAAGTGGGACAACATAGAACTAGTGTGGACGGGCGATCGATGGTCGGCGTGGACTCGGTGGGCCCAAGAGGTATGTTTCCATGGAGAAAATAAAGACACAGAATGCTGGAGTAACTCAGCGGGTCAGGCAGCATCTCTGGAGAACATGGATAGGTGACGTTTCACAGAGTGCTGGAGTAACTCAGCGGGTCAGGCAGCATCTCTGGAGAACATGGATAGGTGACATTTCGGGTCAGGACCCTTCTTCCGATTGAAGAGGTGTCCCAACCAGAAATGTTGCCTATCCATGCCTGACCTGCTGAGTTATTCCACACACCATCTCTCTCCCAACCATATCTGCCTGGGTTCGCAGCCGATGGAAAGCTGCCAAGGAAACCTTTCTGTGACATTGGATGAGATAATAGTTTTGAAGCAATCAGCTCCTGATCAGCCGCCAGCGGGAGATTGTCAACCCTGGCAACCAGGATTCACAAGAACCGCAACGCAAGCCATGGCGACTCCCAGAGCCGCTGCCACCACCGTGCCCGACTGAATGAATGAGCAAACGTCTGCGGAGTGTCGGAGAAACAAAACATGCTCCTGCATTATTTACAAACCACTCAGAATACAAACTCAGAACAAGCAGGGCGGCACGGTGGCGTGGCGGTAGAGTTGCCGCCTCGCAACGCCACAGACCCGGCTTCCATCCCGAATACGGGTGCCGTCTGTACGGAGTTTGTACGTTCTCCCAGTGACCTGCGAGGGTTTTCTCAGGGATCTCCGGTTTCCTCCCACACTCCATAAATATCCAGGTTTGTAGGTTAATTGGCTTCTGTAAATTGTCCCTGGTGTGTGTTGGATAGTGTAAGTGTGCGGGGATCGCTGGTCGGCGTGCTCTCGGTGGGCCGAAGGACCTGTTTCCGCGCTGTATCTCTAAAGTGTAAAGTCAGAAGAAAGGGTGGGCTGATTGGCCAAATGCCCAGTTCCTGTTGGTAATAATATTGTATTACCGTTCTTCCAATCTTGTATGTAAATGACTCTGATCATGCAGATGGCTCAACAGCTTTGGCTAAGCTCATAATAATGTCGCCTTGAATCCTCGCTTCCTCACGGAGCTCTTGAAGATGATTTCAGTTTTTTAGTTTTAGTTTTAGTTTTAGTTTTAGAGATACAGCAGACCAGCGATCCCTGCACACACCGGCACTATCCTACACTCACCAGGGACAATTTACAATTAACCAAAGACAATTAACCGACAAAACTGTACGTCTTTGGAGTGTGGGAGGAAACCGGAGCACCCGGAGAAAACCCACGTGGTCACAGGGAGAACAGGCCCTTCAGCCCACCGGGTCCACACTGACCGTACACTGGTGCTATCCTACACACACTAGGGACAATTTACCAAAGCCAATTAACCTAGAAACCTGAGGTATTTATTTCACAAAATGCTGGAGTAACTCAGCGGGTCAGGCAGCATCTCAGGAGAGAAGGAATGGGTGACGTTTCGGGTCGATACCCTTCTTCAGACTGAATGACCTAGAAACCTGGACGTCTTTGGAACGTGGGAGGAAACCGGAGCACCCGGAGAAAACCCACCTGGTCACAGGGTGAACGTGCAAACTCCGCACAGACAGCACCCGTAGTCAGGGTTGAACCTTGCTGTCCGGCGCCGTGAGGCAGCAACTCTACCGCTGCGCCACCGTGCTGCCCTTTAATTACATTGCCTCGGCATAGGCGGCAATAACAAACCTGGAGCTGAAACTGCTGAGAAAACGGATGAGGAAGACTTCAAAAAGCAATGGTATTTCAATAAATCCATTTTTAACCATGTGAGCAAAGACATCAAAGCAAGATTCACACATGTGGAGGTGGAAATCGATGTGGGCGCGTCAGCGTTTTGATCTCCAGGGATGGTGGTGTTATTGACGTGGTGTAAATGGCAGGGTCAGACTGGTGCACCCGACCCTCTCCCCAGCAGCTTGCTGATTCACTGCACCGACTGCCCAGTCTCAAACTCGTCAAAAATCTCCCCGTCTGGCAAGACCCCAACATGCTTCTGCCGAACGTGACACTGCGCGGAATAAACGGGCCGGGAGACGGGTTGCTACGCGACCTCCGTTAGGCGGCGCCCGGGCCTCCGGGCCTACACTGTCCGGGCCTACAGCGGCCCCGGGGCCTACAGTGTCTGGGCCTACAGCGGCCCCGGGGCCTACAGTGTCTGGGCCTACAGTGGCCCCGGGGCCTACAGCGGCCCAGGGGCCTACAGTGTCTGGGCCTACAGCGGCCCCGGGGCCTAGAGTGTCTGGGCCTACAGCGGCCCAGGGGCCTACAGCGGCCCAGGGGCCTATAGTGTCCAGGCCTACAGCGCCCCCCCCCCCCCGGCCTAATACGGGACAAGGGCAGTCCCGTACGGGGCAAACCAATTTAGCCCAATATACGGGATGTCCCGGCTAATACGGGACAGTTGGCAAGCCTAGTTAGGAGGGAGAGATAGATCAAAATTGACTGAATGGTGGAGTAGACTTGATGGGCCGAATGGCCTAATTCCGCTCCTATCACTTATGAACCTTTGAAGGTAGAACAGTGCAGCACAAGAACAGGCCATCGGCCCACAATGTCTGTGCTGAACATGATGCCAGAAGCTCAATGTTTAAGAAACAATTAGACGGGTAAATGAATTGGACAGGAGGGATATGGGCCAAACTCAGGCAGGCAAACTGGTGTCGATGGGACATATTGGTTGGTGTGGGCAAGTTGGCCCGAAGGATCTGTTTCCACTCTATGACAACATTTCAAAGACACTTGGGCAGGTACACGAAGAGGAGATGTTCATGGGAATGTATGCCATGCATCGGTAAATGGGACTGGCGTATCTGGGCCAACTTGGTCGGGTTAGATGTGTTGGACCGAAGGGCCTGTTTCTGCGCTGCATGACTCTATAGCTCCACATGTCCAAGCAACTTTCACCATTTCCATCAAGATAGTTTAATTCCAAGACAGACACAAAATGCTGGAGTAACCTGGGGGTTCAGGCAGCGTCTCTACAGAGAAGGAAAGGGTGACGTTTCTGGTCGAGACCTTTACTCCTGTCCCACTGCGTTAGAAACATAGAAACATAGAAAATAGGTACAGGAGGAGGCCATTCGAGCCTTCGAGCCAGCACCGCCATTCATTGTGATCATGGCTGATCGTCCACAATCAGTAACCCGTGCCTGCCTTCTCCCCATATCCCTTGATTCCACTAGCCCCTATCTAACTCTCTCTTAAATCCATCCAGTGATTTGGCCTCCACTGCCCTCTGTGGCAGAGAATTCCACAAATTCACAACTCTCTGGGTGAAAAAGTTCCTTCTCACCTCAGTTTTAAATGGCCTCCCCTTTATTCTAAGACTGTGTGGCCCCTGGTTCCGGACTCGCCCAACATTGGGAACATTTTTCCTGCATCTAACTTGTCCAGTCCTTTTATAATTTTATATGTTTTTATAAGATCCCCTCTCATCCTTCTGAACTCCAGCATTTTGTGTCCATCTTCGATGTAAACCAGCATCTGCAGTTCCTTCCTGCACGAGATTCTTGCTATTGAGGGCGTGCAGCGTAGGATTACTAGGTTAATTCCAGGAATGGCGGGACTGTCATATGTTGAAAGACTGGAGCGACTGGAATTTAGGACGAGAGGAGATCTTATCGAAACGTATAAGATTATTAAGGGGTTGGACACGTTAGAGGCAGTAAACATGTTCCCAATGTTGGGGGAGTCCAGAACAAGGGGCCACAGTTTAAGAATAAGGGATAGGCCATTTAGTAATGAGATGAGGAAAAACTTTTTCAGTCAGAGAGTTGTGAATCTGTGGAATTCTCTGCCTCAGAAGGCAGTGGAGGCCAATTCTCTGAATGCACTCGAGAGAGCTAGATAGAGCTCTTAAGGATAGCGGAGTTAGGGGGTATGGGGAGAAGGCAGGAACGGGGTACTGATTGAGAATGATCAGCCATGATCACATTGAATGGCGGTGCTGGCTCGAAGGGCCGAATGGCCTCCTCCTGCACCTATTGTCTATGTATCTATGAGGTTCCCCGGTCTATAAATGGTCCAATATCGCAGCAAGCAGCAGAGGTAAAACATTATTTCCACAGATGCTGCTAAGACAAACATAACAGCCATTTTCGCCGCCATTTCTCGGAGCTTGTAACTGTCCGTTTCTCTGGATTAACACGGCGAATTCGTGACAAACTTTCACCTGCTGTGAAAAGCTTCGGGTCAGCCCGAGGCAGCGGGCAAAAAAAGAGCTACAAGTTCACTCTTATACTACACACTTTAAACTAACTACCCTCCAGTCTTTAAAGTGCTTATTTAGTCTCGGTGCCAAACTACATTGTGACAAATTTAGCCGACAGCAGATTTGCTACTTCCTTTCTCGCTCTCAGAGTGAGATTCTGTTGCTGAACCACAAGCAGAAAATGATCGAACGTCATTAAGGACTCTTGCACTTGTTCAAACCACAGTCTAAACATCAGACTTGTTTGCAGATGTCTGACTCTCTCATTAATTGTAGGTTGGACTCTCGTCAACATCGAAGCAGCTGGACTACAATATTCTAATTGGAAATGCAATAATGTTGAAAGCTGGTCGCTTTTACAAGGTACCATTGTGCAGCCCGTCTGATTCCCACTGCCCGCACTTCAGCTCAAAGCTCAGGAGAACATATGGAAGCCACAAACTCTTGAAATCTTGAATATATTTAGCAGAAATAGACACGGATATTCCAACCTCCCTTGAAACGTAGTCCCCTTCATGTCCTGGTTTCCAGAAATGTAAATTTAATTCGCATTTAAAAAATAATCTGAGGGCTGTGTCTTTATCTTAGATACCATTAAAAATCATCTTTCAATCCTAGTCTTTGAAAGAGAAACATAGAAACATAGAAAATAGGTGCAGGAGTAGGCCATTCGGCCCTTCGAGCCTGCACCGCCATTCAATATGATCATGGCTGATCATCCAACTCAGTATCCCGTACCTGCCTTCTCTCCATACCCCCTGATCCCTTTAGCCACAAAGGCCACATCTAACTCCCTCTTAAATATAGCCAATGACACTCCAAAGACGTACAGGTATGTAGGTTAATTGGCTGGGTAAATGTAAAAATTGTCCCTAGTGGGTGTAGGATAGTGTTAATGTACGGGGATCACTGGGCGGCACGGACTTGGAGGGCCGAAAAGGCCTGTTTCCGGCTGTATATATATGATATGATAACTGGCCTCAACTACCTTCTGTGGCAGAGAATTCCACAGATTCACCACTCTGTGTGAAAAAAAACGTTCCCCCTTATCCTTAAACTGTGACCCCTTGTTCTGGACTTCCCCAACATCGGGAACAATCTTCCTGCATCTAGCACACAGCCGGATAGCAGAGCCACTGTGAATCCTCACTCTTTCTTAACTCTTTAAGGGCCTGTCTCAGCAGATCGCCGACAAACCGGAGACTGAACTCCCCCTCCCCCCTCCAAAACGACAACGTCTACGACAAGCTACAACAACCTACCACCTAGTCGACGTCAAGCTACGGCAATCTACGGACAACTGGTGACCCAATCGTCGCGACCTAGGACGTCCACCTACGACCGCGCCTACGACAACCTATGACCACACAGGTGACAGCCTACGACAGCCACAGTCGACCTACGCCCACCCGCGACCCCCTGTCGCCGACAACTGAAGACAATTCATGTCATTTTGGCCTCCGGTTTTGACGTCGGTACCTGTCGCCGGATGACGTAGATAGTCGCCAATGGAATTATAGACAATAGACAATAGGTGCAGGAGGTGGCCATTCAGCCCTTCGAGCCAGCACCGCCATTCAATGTGATCATGGCTGATCATTCTCAATCAGTACCCCGTTCCTGCCTTCTCCCCATACCCCCTGACTCCACTATCCTTAAGAGCTCTATCTAGCTCTCTCTTGAATGCATTTAGAGAATTGGTCTCCACTGCCTTCTGAGGCAGAGAATTCCACAGATTCACAACTCTCTGACTGAAAAAGTTTTTCCTCATCTCCGTTCTAAATGGCCTACCCCTTATTCTTAAACTGTGGCCCCTTGTTCTGGACTCCCCCAACATTGGGAACATGTTTCCTGCCTCTAACGTGTCCAACCCCTTAATAATCTTATACGTTTCGATAAGATCTCCTCTCATCCTTCTAAATTCCAGTGTATACAAGCCTAGTCGCTCCAGTCTTTCAACATATGACAGTCCCGCCATTCCGGGAATTAACCTAGTAAACCTACGCTGCACGCCCTCAAAAGATCCTCCATCGTACGTCACGGCGGTCCCCTCAAACTGGGTCCCCATTGTCTTCCCCTCCCCCCTCTTCATCAAGAGATCTAGATTCAGGTCAGACTTGCTCCCTGGGCTTTATTTACAAAGCGAGCTGTCAGGACAACTGAAAGAATATAATTAGGCTCTCCCTTTATAATAATTTTATAACTGTCTCCTAAAAGAAACAAAGGACTCCTACACAACTGTCACTGCCAAGAACAACGTCTCCGCATCCAGGTACCAAACTTTCAGTTCTTTGAAGACAGTTCAGATTTCGTGTGCAAGGCGAAACTTCCCGTGACAGTCATTGTCAAATATTGTGTTTGACGTTAATCTGACATTCCCACCAGCCTTCGTCTCCTTCGAGATAGAGTCAGATCTTAAGATCATCAGGTCATAAGTGATAGGAGTAGAATAAGGCCATTTGGCCCATCAAGTCTACTCCGTCCATTCAATCGTGGCTGATCTATCTCCTCCTCCTAACCCCATTCTTCTGCCTTCTCCCCATAACTTCTGACACCCGTACTAATCAAAATTCTATCTGCCTTAAAAATATCCATTGACTTGGCCTCCACAGCCTTCTGTGGCAATGAATTCCACAGATTCACCACCCTCTGACTAAAGAAATTCCTCCTCATCTGTTTTCTAAAGGTAGGTCCTTTAATTCTGAGGCTGTGACCTCTGGTCCTAGACTCTCCCACTAGTGCAAACATTCTCTCCACATCCACTCTATCCAGGCCTTACACTATTCTGTATGTTTCAATGAGGTCCCCCCTCATTCTCTGCCTCAGACGGCAGTGGAGGCAACCTAGGACAATTTACAATTATACCAAGCCATTTAGCTTACAAACCTGTACGACTTTGGAGTGTGGGAGGAAACCGGAGCACCCGGAGGAAACCCACGCACGGGGTCACGCGGAGAACGTACAAACTCCGTACAGACAGCACCCATACTTAGGATTGAACCCGGGTCTCTGGCGCTGTGAGGCAGCAACTCTACCGCTGCGCCACCGTGCCGCCCTTCACAGGTGCTATCACAACGTTGAAGAAATATTTGGACAGGTACATGGATAGGTGAGGCTTAGAATGAAATGGGCAGGAGGGATTAGTGTAGATGGGACACGCTGGTCCCATGTTGGTCGGCATGGGAAATGTGGGCCGAAGGGCCTGTTTCCATGCTGTGCGACTCTTCGATTCTGTACAACGTTATGCATTGTTTCCACTGCAAAGAGGGGGAACACTCTGGAAGAAAAAGAATTTGCAATTGAATCTCTAAACGGTTTGGGTGATAACGGTTGCCATAATTTTAAGATCCATTGCACTTTTTGCAAATGTCCCTCCCCAAACAAAAAAGAACATTGTCGGTGTGTGTAAGTCTGCCTTAGATAATGCAAGGGCAAATTAGAGTCGTGAATTTGTAGTTCTCTGCCACAGAAGGCAGTGGAGGCCAATTCGCTGGATGAATTTAAAAGAGAGTTCAATAGAGCTCTAGGGGATAGTGGAATCAAGGGATATGGGGAGAAGGCAGGCATAGGTTACTGATTGTGGATGATCAGCCACGATCACAATGAATGGCCGTGCTGGCTCAAAGGGCCGAATGGCCTCCCTCTGCACCTATTTTCTATGTTTCTAAGTTTCAAATGAGAAGAAAACATTTGGTCTAAATAATCGGCATGTTCAAAGCTCAAATCCTGCAAGTCTTTGATAGATTGCACTTTAACAGACCAACCATGGTGTGATTAAATAGATAATACTCGCGATGTAAACCGACCATAAATCAATAATTGGAGAAGAATGATGAAATGATTTGAGAGAGAATTATAGAATAATTCACAGTTGATTAAAGGTATTTACCCAGTGTGATCACTGCAACCAAGGACAAAATAATCTCCAAAATGACATCTTTCTGTTCAAAGAGGGTTCTGTATAACGTAGATTTGGAGCTTTTGCCCTGCATTAATCCAGCGTATAAAACCACTACCCCCTGTCATAATTAAAACAACAAAACCAGAATATCACTTTGATGTTCAAATCCTGGACTTTAAAGATTTTGAAAAGGGAAAAAAATTAAAAATCATATCTAATGAATCAGGTTTGCTCAGAATCTTCAAATTATTTCTGTATCTTTCCCCCCCTCCCCCCCCCCTCCCCTGCAGATGTAATCGTATGACATGAATTAGCCCAATTCCCAAGGGAAAGAGAGGATGGAGCAAAAGGATACATGAGCTCCAATGAAAAGCGTATAAAATGTCAGCCTTTGATGTTAATCCCCAGAACATCCGCCTGGCTGACACAGCCAGAGATACAAACGCACTCACTTCAAACACATTTCTAAGCAAATACCTCAGCCTTGAATTCTTCACACAGCCACGTGAACACAATCCAAATTGTCCCATAGAAACATAGAAACATGGAAACATGGAAACATAGACACATAGAGACAGAAACATAGAAACATAGAGACATAGAGACATGGAAACATAGACACATAGAGACAGAAACATAGAGACATAGAGACAGAAACATAGAAACATAGAAACATAGAGACATAGAGACATGGAAACATAGACACATAGAGACATAGAGACATGGAAACATAGAGACATAGAGACATAGAGACATGGAAACATAGACACATAGAGACAGAAACATAGAGACATAGAGACAGAAACATAGAAACATAGAAACATAGAGACATAGAGACATGGAAACATAGAGACATAGAGACATAGAGACATGGAAACATGGAAACATAGAGACATGGAAACATAGAGACATGGAAACATAGAGACATAGAGACATGGAAACATAGAGACATAGAGACATGGAAACATAGAGACATGGAAACATGGAAACATAGAGACATAGAGACATGGAAACATAGACACATAGAGACAGAAACATAGAGACATAGAGACAGAAACATAGAAACATAGAAACATAGAGACATAGAGACATGGAAACATAGAGACATAGAGACATGGAAACATAGAGACATAGACGCATAGAAACATAGAAACATGGAAACATAGACACATAGAGCCCACCGAGTCTGCACCGACTAGTGATCCCCGCACACTAACACTATCCTACAAATACTATGGACAAGTTTACATTTATACCAAGCCAATTAACCTACAAACCTTCACGTCTTTGGAGTGTGGGAGGAAACCGAAGATCTCGGAGAAAACCCAGGCAGGTCACACGGAGGATGTACAAACTCCGTACAGATAGCACCTGTAGTCGGGATCGAACCCGGATCTCCGGTGCTGTGGGTTTGTTTGTGTGTGTGTGTATGTGTATATGTGTGTGTATGTATGTGTGTGTGTGTGTGTGTGTGTGTGTATATGTGTGCATGTGAATATGTGCATGTATGTGTTCTGTGCATTCATGTGTTCTGTGCATGTATGTGCACATGTGTGTGTGTGTGTATATATGTGTGTGCGTGTTTATGTGTGTGTATGTGAGTATGTGCATGTATGTTAGTGTGTGTGTATGTATATGTGTGTATGTATGTGTTCTGTGCAGGTATATGTATATGTGTGTGTGCATGTGTGTGTGTATATGTGTGTGTTTGTGAGTATGTATATGTACGTGAGTATGTGTGTGTATGTATGTGTGTGTATGTATGTGTTCTGTGCAGGTATGTGTGTGTGTGTATGTGTGTATATGTGTGTGCGTGTATATGTGTGTGTATGTGAGTATGTGTGTGTGTGTATACGTGTGTATGTATGTGTTCTGTGCAGGTATGTGTCTATGTGCGTGCGTGTGTCTGTGCATGTGTGCATGCATGCGTGTATATATATGTATGTACGTGTGTACAACTGTTTATATTCTTCACGGATTCTGTGGTGCTGCTGCAAGTGCGAGCTTCCTTGGTGTGTTTGGGAGATACCACGATAACACACCGTGTGTTTAATGGAAGCTTGCGTCTCGCAGGTATCTCTGTCAGCGTGCCCAGGGTATCCCAACCACTGGAGAGTTTTAAAATCACCACTTTGTGATAGCAATCTATTGAACTAACTCCACTTACAGCCCTGTGACATCCCGCAGATCCTACTTAAGGTGAGCTACAAATCGGCTTTCAACCTAAGCCTGCCTGCTCCATCAGAATTTACCAAATTACAATCAGACACTATCAGAAATTAGGTGGCACGGTGGCGCAGCGGTAGAGTTGCTGCCTTACAGCGCCAGAGACCTGGGTTCCATCCTGACTACGGGTGCTGTCTGTACTCTGACTGTCTCCGACTGCACTTTATCTCCGTTTGCTTTGTTGTCACCTACCCCCAGCGAACAACGATCTATTCTACATTTCCCTCGAACTCTGTCCCCTTTGTCCTGTTTTCACACCTTACACTTCCTTATCTATGTGTCTCCCTCTCCCCTGACATCAGTCTGAAGAGGTTTATTCACAAAATGCTGGAGTAACTCAGCAGGTCAGGCAGCATCTCTGGAGAGAAGGAATGGGTGACGTTTCGGGCCGAGACCTTTACTCCTGTCCCACTGCGTTAGAAACATAGAAACATAGAAAATAGGTTTCCTCCTCTCCTGAGATGCTGCCTGACCTGCTGAGTTACTCCAGCATTTTGTGAATAAATACCTTCGATTTGTACCAGCATCTGCAGTTATTTTCTTATATTATTCAGTCTGAAGAAGGGTTTCGACCCGAAATGTCACCCATCCCTTCTCTCCAGAGATGCTGCCTGTCCCGCTGAGTTACTCCAGCATTAAGTGTCCATCCTCTGAGTTTGTACGTTCTCCCCGTGACCTGCGTGGGTTTTCTCCGGGTGCTCCGGTTTCCTCCCACACTCCAAAGACGTATAGGTTTGTAGGTTAATTGGCTTGGTATAAATGTAAAATCGTCCCTCGTGCGTGTCGGACAGTGCTAGTGTGCGGGGATCGCTGGTCGTCACGGACACAGTGAGCAGAAGGGCCTATTTCCGCGCTGTATCTCTTATCTAAACTAAACTAAACCCAGTTCATCGAAAAGAGAGAGTTAGATCAAGCTCTTAGGGCTAACGGAATCAAGGGATATGGGGAGAAAGCAGGAACAGGGTACTGATTTTAGATGATCACCCATGATCATATTGAATGGCGGTGCTGGCTCAAAGGGCTGAATGGCCTCCTCCTGCACCTATTGTCTACGTAAGAATGTTTGAAGCAACCCAAAAATGCTCAGAGACAGCGTAGTTGATCACCATGATCTTATCCTGCAGAAGGTGCCAATGGATGGCTGTGATGTTATCGGTACCAGTCACAGAGCGGGGGTTTCGAGATTGTGCGTGTACTGCCTGCTGACACGTTATGTTGTTGACTGAATCTCAATGTGGATCATGCTGTGTTGAGTGAGAAAGCAGATCTGTGCTCAGGCCTCAATGCAAGCTGCCAGCTCTCAACACTTTAGACTTGAGAGAGACAGCCCGGAAACAGGCCCTTCGGCCCACTGATTCCACGCCGACCTGCGGTCACCCCGTACACTAGCACCATCCTGCACACACCCGGAACAATTTACAATTTTTACCAAACCCAATTAACCTTCAAACCTGCAGATGCTGGATTAAACCGATGACAGACACAAAAAGCTGGAGTAATTCAGCGGGACAGGCAGCATCTCTGAAGGGAAGGAATGGGTGACGTTTCGGGTCGAGACCCTTCATCTCAAGAAGGGTCTCAACCTGAAATGTCACCCATTCCATCTCTCCAAAGATGCTGCCTGTCCCGCTGAGTTACTCCAGCTTTGTGTGTCAACCTACAAACCTGCACGTCTTTGGAGTGTGGGAGGAGTTGAGTTTAGTTTATTGTCACATGTACTCAGGTAGAGTGAAATGCTTTTGTTGCGTGCTAACCAGTCAGCGGAAAGACAATACGTGATTACAATCGAGCCATTCACAGTGTACAGATACACAATAAGGGGGATAACGTGAATAATGTTCAGAGCAAGATAAAGCCAGTAGAGTCCAATCAAAGATAGTCCGAGAGTCTCCAATGACGTAGATAGTAGTTTAGGACTCACTCAGCAGGTCAGGCAGCATCTCGGGAGAGAAGAAATGGGTGACGTTTCGGGTCGAGACCGTTCTTCAGTCTGAAGAAGGGTCTCGACCAGAAACGTCACCCATTCCTTCTCTCCCGAGATACTGCCTGACCCGCTGAGTTACTCCAGCATTTTGTGAATAAATTCCTTCGATTTGTACCAGCATCTGCAGTTATTTTCTTATATTAGTAGTTTGGGACTGCTCTCTAGTTGTTGGTATTTGGTTCAGTTGCCTGACAACAGCTGCCTGGAAAACAGAACACGCGGAGAAATCGCACGCAGGTCACGGGGAGAACGTACAAACTCTGTACAGACAGCGCCCGTGGTCGGGATGGAACCCGGGTCTCTGGCGCTGTGAGGGGGAGTTTTTGTTGCAAGATGCACATGACATAAAAAGGACATGATTGTTGCTGCAATCAAGCATGTTGCTTAGATCATCTTCAGTACGATCTAGGCTGGGCTATACACCACACAGATATCAATCTGAGATTCCAAATCAAAGTACTGAAGATGATCTAAGCAAAGTCTGCAGATTAATTATTAATTCAAAATGAAAGCCGTTATAATGATTTGCCACTGATAATAGATTTTAAACTCCCACTCAAAACATTACCCTCTGGACACGCGAGAAAAAGTGATTTCTTTAAAACTAAAATAGATGTATTCTCACTAAGATTCGATTAAGAAAAAAAAAATACTCTTGTTGATCTGAAAATAATTTTGCAAAATGCTACTTTGAAATGCCACATAGAACTCAGTCAGTCACATGGCTGGGTAACAATCCGTGAAACAAAAACATGCTTAGAACTGTCAGTAGGTCTCTGCCACTTTAGTGAGAGTTTACTTTAGACTTTAGATACAGCGTGGAAACAGGCCCTTCGGCCCAGCGTGTCCGTGCCGACCAGTGATACACTAGCACTATCCTACACACACTAGGGACAATTTACAATTTACTGGAGCCAATTAATCTACAAACCTGCACGTCTTTGGAGTGTGGGTGGAAAACGGAGCACCCGGAGAAAACCCGCGCTGGTCACGGGGAGAACGTGCAAACTCCGTACAGGCAGCACCTGAGGTTAGGATGGAGCCCAGGTCTCTGACGCTGTGAGGCGGCAACTCTACCGCTGCGCCAGATCGTGTTTGACCAGACAGTGCTGGCTCGAAAGGCCGAATGGACTACTCCTGCATCTATTGTCTATTGTGTTCCAATCAAAAAAACTATACCAATGGAATGCGAGATGCCATCTCTCAAAAATGACTTCAAGAACCAAGAAGACCCTTAAACGACCCACGGGCAAAATTCCTCCCAAATCACAGTTACCAATAAGCAATGTGTAAGAAGGACTGGTTTACACTGAAGATAAACACTGAGACACTGGAGAAAAGGAATAGGTGATGTTTCAGGTCTAGACCCTTCTTCATCTGACTGAGAGTCAGAGAAACCAGAGGTAAGGGAACGGTAGAGAACAAAGCAGAGCCTGCATCGATGGCGCAGGACAGGTGGAGCCCACAATGGTTCATTGTTGGCTGAGGGGACCAATGATAGATTTCCAGTCACTTGTCCGAGTGTTGGCTGTGGGGCTCTGCTGTGCTTAATTTGTCTATTTTAACATCTACTGAGCAGCAGTTTGTGATTTTTAATTTACTCAAATATTTGGAGATATTTTTGAGAGGGATGATGACAAGATATTAAGAAGTGCCATTTTTTTCTTATGGGCAGATTGTCATGTTTTACAATTTTGTGAAAGAATACAGGAAACTTTCAGATGAATTCGGAAACATCAAAAACTGGTAGGTGGGAAAAAATCTCCTTGAATGAGATCAGGGATACAGATGTATTTATGGAAGTGTCTAGAAACATAGAAACATAGAAAATAGGTGCAGGAGGAGGCCATTTGGCCCTTCGAGCCAGCACCGCCATTCATTGTGATCATGGCTGGTCATCCACAATCAGTAACCCGTGCCTGTCTTCTCCCCATATCCCTTGATTCCACTGGCCCCTTGAGTTCTATCTAACTCTCTTTTAAATTCATCCAGTGAATCGGCCTCCACTGCCCTCTGTGGGAGAGAATTCCACAGATTCTCAACTCTCTGGGTGAAAATGTTTCTTCTCACCTCAGTTTTAAATGGCCTCCCCTTTATTCTTAGACTGTGTGGCCCCTGGTTCTGGAAAGTTATGAAAGGCATCAAAGACCTCTGGTCTTAGATATTTCTACCCTGAGGGAAACATTGTGACTAGATGGCATAGCTTTAAAGTGAGAGAGGCAATGTTTAACAGGCATGTGAGTGCAAATTTTGTTTTACACAGAGGGTGATGTGTTCCTGAAACTCATCTGGGGTAGGGGTGACCTGTACAAAAGGGACGGGTTACACCTTAACAGTAGGGGGACCAACATTCTGGCAGGCAGGTTTGCTAGTGCTACACGTGTGGCTTTAAACTAAGTAGTGAGGGGGGGGAGGGATTGACAAATTGGGAAAATGAAGATGGAGTTAAAGGGGAAGCGAATACAGGAGCAATTGCAAAGGACTCTCGCATAAAAGGGAAGGAAAGTTCTAGATGGGATAAGAGAGTAAGGTCAGGGCCAATGGTGACCGACCGGTGTGAGAGGGGACATGAATACCGAAGTTAAAGTGTTGTATTTAAATGCGCAAAGAATAAAAAATAAAGTGGATGAGCTTGAGGCTCAGTTAGACATTGGCAAGTATGATGTTGTGGGAATCACTGAGACATGGCTACAAGAGGACCAGGGCTAGGAACTGAATATTCAGGGGTACACAACGTATAGAAAAGACAGACAGGTGGGCAGAGGGGGTGGGGTCACTCTGTTGGTGAGGAATGATATTCACTCCCTTGCAAGGGGTGACATAGAATCAGGAGATGTAGAATCAGTATGGATAGAAATGAGGAATTGTAAGGGTAAAAAGACCCTAATGGGGGTTATCTACATGCCCCCAAACAGTAGCCTCGACATAGGGTGCAAGTTGAATCAGGAGCTAAAATTGGCATGTTGCAAATGTAATGCTACGGTGGTTATGGGAGATTTCAACATGCAGGTAGACTGGGAAAATCAGGTTGGAAATGGACCCCAGGAAAGAGAGTTTTGTAGAGTGCCTCCGAGATGGATTCTTAGAACAGCTTGTACTGGAGCCTACCAGGGAGAAGGCAATTCTGGATTTAGTGTTGTGTAATGATCCTGATCTGATAAGGGGACTCAAGGTAAAAGAGCCATTAGGAGGCAGTGATCACAATATGATAAGTTACAAATTGAGAGGGAGAAGGGAAAATCGGAAGTGTCAGTATTACAGTATAGCAAAGGGGATTACAGAGGCATGAGGCAGGAGCTGGCCAGATTTGATTGAAAGGTGGCCACAGTTTAAAAATAAGGGGTAGGCCATTTAGAACGGAGATGAGGAAAAACATTTTCAGTCAGAGAGTTGTAAATCTGTGGAATTCTCTGCCTCAGAAGGCAGTGGAGGCCAGTTCTCTGAATGCATTCAAGAGAGAGCTAGATAGAGCTCTTAAGGATAGCGGAGTCAGGGGGTATGGGGAGAAGGCAAGAACGGGGTACTAATTGGGAATGACCAGCCATGAGCACATTGAATGGTGGTGCTGGCTCGAAGGGCCGAATGGCCTACTCCTGCACCTATTGTCTATTGTCTATTGTCTATTGAGGCCCTAGCAGGGAAGATGGTGGAACAGCAATGGCAGGTATTCCTGGGAATAATACAGAAGTTGCAGGATCAATTTATCCCAAAGAGGAGGAAAGATTCTAAGGGGAGTAAGAGGCACCCGTGGCTGACAAGGGAAGTCAAGGACAGCATAAAAATAAAAGGGAAGAAGTATAACATAGCAAAGAAGAGCGGGAAGCCAGAGGATTGGGACTCTTTTAAAGAGCAACAGAAGATAACTAAAAAGGCAATACGGGGAGAAAAGATGAGGTACGAGGGTAAACTAGCCAATAATATAAAGGAGGATAGTAAAAGCTTTTTTAGGTATGTGAAGAGGAAAAAAATAGTCAAGGCAAATGTGGGTCCCTTGAAGACAGAAGCAGGGGAATTTATTATGGGGACCAAGGAAATGGCAGACGAGTTCAACAGGTACTTTGGATCTGTCTTCACTAAGGAAGATACAAACAATCTCCTGGATGTTCTCGTGGCCAGAAATCCTAGGGTGATGGAGGAACTGAAGGAAATTCACATTAGGCAGGAAATGGTGTTGGGTAGACTGATGGGACTGAAGGCTGATAAATCCCCAGGGCCTGATGGTCTGCATCCCAGGGTACTTAAGGAGGTGGCTCTAGAAATCGTGGACGCATTGGTGATCATTTTCCAATGTTCTATAGATTCAAGATCAGTTCCTGTGGATTGGAGGGTAGCTAATGTTGTCCCACTTTTTAAGAAAGGAGGGAGAGAGAAAACAGGAAATTATAGACCAGTGGTGGGGAAGATGCTGAAGTCAATAATAAAAGACAAAATTGCGGAGCATTTGGATAGCAGTAACAGGATCGTTCTGAGTGGTGGCAGAGGCAAGTTTGATAGAGATGTGTAAGAGGCTTTTGGATTGACGCATGGATATGCAGAGAAGGGAGAAATATGGATCATGTACGAGCAAAGGAGATTAGTTTATCTTGGCGTCTTGCTTCGTTGGCACGGACATTGTGGGCCGAAGGGCCTGTTCCTGTGCTGTACTGTGCTGTTCTGTGGGGTGGGGGATGGAGAATCAAAAGCCAGGCAAAGATGGTGTACTTGATGTGTTAACAATCAAAACAATGCCCTTGATGCAGCGGTAGATTAAAAGTTAGAGGAACTGCAGATGCTGGAACCTTGAGCAAAACACAAAGTGCTGGAGGAACTCCGTGGGTCAGGCAGCATCTGTGGAGGGAGTGGATAGATGATGTTTCAGGTCGGGACAGAAAGTTAGTTGTTGGGTGAAGTTTAGAAGTTTAGAGTGGAACTTAGTCATTAGGTGGATTTAGATGTTTAGAGGGACATGGGCCAAACATAGGCAGGTGGGACTAGTGTCGATGGGGCAGCTAGTTCAGCTTTTCGGCTGGTTAGTTTAGGTTTTTTTTAGTTTAGACATACAGCACAGAAACAGGCCCTTCAGCCCATCGAGTCCGCACCGACCAGGGATCTCAGCACAATAACACTGGGGGCAATTTACATATTTCTTTATACCAAGCCAATTCACCTTCAAACCTGCACGTCTTTGGAGTGTGGGAGGAAACCGAAGATCTTGGAGAAAACCCACGCAAGTCACGGGGAGAACGTACAAACTCCGCACAGACAGCGCCCGTAGTCAGGATAGAACCTGGGTCCCTGGCGCTGTGAGGCAGCAACTCTACCTCTGCGCCCGACTCTATGACTTTAGGTAAGTTGATCAAAGAATATGGGGAAGAGTGACGATCAATGAGAAAGTTAAGCAAGTTGAAGTAGTTAGAAGGTATTCTGCAATGAAAGCATTGAAGGATACTGAAGGATAAACTTTAGAGCCTCAAAATGACTGCAATTAATATTAGTGGACAATGATTTAACAGATTTTCATGGCTTTATATGAAGTGTTAACCCATTTGAAATAAATGATTTAACATTGCCATTAAAATTGCAGATGAGTGTCATTGGAGTGTTGAGCAAGTCTACACTCACAACGCCAACAGTCATCCGTAAGCTATAAAAAGAAAACCATTAGCCAAATAAAAAGACAGCCCATCAACGGTAAATAACCCAAAGTGAGATTGTCAAGGCCAAACCTGGCGACAACCCAATTAAGAAAATTAATAATTTTCCCAAGATTTGCGGAAGGGAACAAAGACACTCAGTGGGAAGTGGGAAGCCCTTTCTGGATGATCAACCCTTTCTGGACACAATCAACCAGGCACGTTCAACTTAGTTCCAGGGAATTGGAACTTTATGGATGTGTGAGAGGATGTTTCCACTGGTGGGAGAGTCTAGGACCAGAGGGCACAGTCTCAGAAAAAAAGGACGTAACTTTAGAAAGGAGATAAGGAGGAATTTCTTTAGTCAGGGGGCGGTGAATCTGTGGAATTCTTAGGGCGACACGGTGGCGCAGCGGTAGAGTTGCTGCCTTACAGCGAATGCAACGCCGGAGACTCTGGTTCGATCCCGACTACAGAGTTTGTACGTTCTCCCCGTGACCTGCGTGGGTTTTCTCCGAGATCTTCGGTTTCCTCCCACACTCCAAAGACGTGCAGGCATGTACGTTCATTGACTGTGTAATAAGTAAAAATTGTCCCTAGTGTGTGTAGGGATCGCTGGGCGGCGCGGACTCGGTGGGCCGAAGGGCCTGTTTCCGCGCTGTATCTCTAAATCTAAAATCTAGAAGGCAGTGGAGGCCAAGACAGTGGATATTTTTTAAGAGGGAGATTGATTGATTCTTGAGTAGTCAGGGTGTCTGGGGTAGTGGGGGGAAGGCAGGAGAATGGGGTTAGGAGGGAGAGATAGATCAGCCGTGATTGAATGGCAGGGGTAGACTTGATGGACAGGACGGGCTAATTCTGCTCCTACAACTCATAAAATTTTATAACTCATGCTTGCAATTTGGGGATCATTGGCAAGGCTAACTTTACACCAGAGTCCGAAGAAGGTTGCTGACCCAAAACATCACCGGTCCATTCCCTCCACAGGTGCCGCCCGACCTGCTGAGTGACTCCAGCATTTTGTGCTTTGCTCCAGATTCCAGCATCTGCAGTTCCATGTGTCACCAACGGCTCTTACCAATTTGACCCTGATGTTCAGAAGCTGTCAATAGACAATAGACAATAGGTGCAGGAGGAGGCCATTCGGCCCATCGAACCAGCACCACCATTCAATGTGATCATGGCTGATCATTCTCAATCAGTACCCCGTTCCTGCCTTCTCCCCATACCCCCTGACTCCGCTATCCTTAAGAGCTCTATCCAGCTCTCTCTTGAAGGCATTCAGAGAATTTGCCTCCACTGCCTTCTGAGGCAGAGAGTTCCACAGATTCGCAACTCTCTGACTGAAAAAGGTGTTTCCTCATCTCCGTTCTAAATGGCCTACCCCTTATTCTTAAACTGTGGCCCCTGGTTCTGGACTCCCCCAACATTGGGAATATGTTTCCTGCCTCTAACGTGTCCAACCCCTTAATAATCTTATATGTTTCGATAAGATCCCCTCTCATCCTTCTAAATTCCAGTGTAGACTGTCAGACTGAAATGTAATGTCTCTGAATTATGCAGACAAGTAGAAAAGGTTTTGAGCGGTATCCAGTTAAGTCAGGAGGGGGGGGGGCTAGTTGGAAATGATATGGAAAAGATGGTGCCCAGCTGGAAAGGGTGCAGAGAAGATTTATGAGGATAACACATCCTAACACATGGCATCCCTGTGTGGTATCTCAGATGCACAGAGGCAGAGAGGATAGCTCTTCAGCGGGTAGTCCACAGAGCTCAGAGGACCATCGGAACACAGCTACCAGCCTTGGAGGGCATCTACAACACACGATGCCTCAGAAAAGCCACCAGCATCCACAAAGACTCCTCACACCCCTGCAACAGTCTGTTCGAACTCCTTCCATCGGGCAGACGATACAAGGCCTTCTACGCCCGCACCTCCAGACTCAGGAACAGCTTCATCCCCAGGGCCATAGCTGCTATGAACCGGTCCTGCTGAGCCGGATGGTCACATCGCACAGTGAACCGGCACAGATCTACTTGCACTTTATTCTGTTTTAAAACTGTTACAATTTGTTTCATTGGGTTGTTTAAATTAATACTGACTAGCTAATTAATTTATTGCATCGTATGGGAGGCGCATTCCCAATCTCGTTGTACCCCTGTACAATGACAATAAAGATATATTGTATTGTATTGTATTGTATTGTGCCAGGACTAGAGGGCATGAGCTACAGGGAGAGGTTGAGCAGGCTAGGATTTCATTCCATGGAGCGCAGGAGGAAGATGAGTGATCTGAAAGAGGTGGATACGATCATGAGGGGAATAGATAGGTTAGATGCACAGAGCCTTTTGCTCAGAAAAAAGGAAATCAAAAACCAGGGAACACAGATTTAGGGGTGAAAGGAGAAAGATTGAGTAGGAACCCGAGAGGTAGTAACATGAAGGACTGCAGATGCTGGTTTAAACCAAAGATAGACACAAAAAGCTGGAGTAATTCTGCGGGGCAGGCAGCATCCCTGGAGAGATGGAATGGGTGACGTTTCGGGTCGAGTCTGAAGAAGGGTCTCGACCCGAAACGTCACCCATTCCTTCTCTCCAGAGATGCTGCCTGTCCCGCTGAGTTAGACAATAGACAATAGGTGCAGGAGGAGGCCATTCGGCCCTTCGAGCCAGCACCGCCATTCAATGTGATCATGGCTGATCATTCTCAATCAGTACCCCGTTCCTGCCTTCTCCCCATACCCCCTGACTCCGCTATCCTTAAGAGCTCTATCTAGCTATCTCTTGAATGCATTCAGAGAATTGGCCTCCACTGCCTTCTGAGGCAGAGAATTCCACAGAGTTACTCCAGCTTTTTGTGTGTACCTGAGAGGTTCCTTTTTCTCTTAGAGGTTGGTGGGTGTATGGAACGAGCTGCCAGAGGAGGTAGTTGAGCCACTTGCATTTACATTTAAAAGGCATTTGGACAGATACGTGGATGGAACAGGTTGGAGAGACACGGGCCAAATGTGGGGCAGGTGGGACAAGTGTAGATGGGGCATGTTGGTCGTCATGGGCAAGTTGGCCAACGGTCCTGTTTCCGTGCTCTATGACTCAAGGATAAGTTTTGGGTGGACTTGCCATCTGTGGTGGGATCAGAAGGAATCGGGAAAGAATGCTGACAATTTGCTGTGCGCATCTAATGCATGAAACACACTACAACGTGACACTGAGAGCAGAGGGGCCATGCCAACCAAAGCTGTTTGGACAGGTAAACATAGAAACAGAAAATAGGTGCAAGAGGAGGCCATTCAGCCCTTCGAGCCACCGCCGCCATTCATTGTGATCATGGCTGATCATCCACAATCAGCAACCCGTGCCTGCCTTCTCCCCGTATCCCTTGATTCCACTAGCCCCTACAGCTCTATCTAACTCTCTTTTAAATTCATCCAGTGAATCGGCCTCCACTGCCCTCTGTGGCAGAGAATTCCACAGATTCACAACTCTCTGGGTGAAAAAGTTTTTTCTCACCTCAGTTTTAAATGGCCTCCCCTTTATTCTTAGACTGTGTGGCCCCTGGTTTCTGGACTCCCCCAACATTGGGAACATTTCCCCTGCATCAAGGTGCATGGATAGGACGGGTTTGGAGGGATATGGGCCAAATGCAGGCAGGTGGGACTAGTGTCGATGGGACGTGTTGGCCAGCATGGGCAAGTTGGGCTGAAGGGCCTGTTTCCACTCTCGACGACTCTTAAGTACGGGCAAACTGAGCTGTGAGCAAGAAATTACTCCAAAGGGTTTTCAACTAATGAGAACATGCCCTACAGTGCAGGGAAAGTGACTTCATCAATGATCAAAAGACAAACCTTGGGTGATTTAAATAACAGCCTTTATATTCCAGCAGTCAGCACTGTTAGATGGGTAGAAATTCGGTCAATTACCTATGGTATTTAATGATAATATATATATATTTTTTTCAGTTTATGTTTGTACTGACTGTAATTTGGCAGAATGTTAGTACCGGCTGGCTTTTCCTTCAAAGATGTGAGTTTCATATCTTTTTTTTGAGCAAAGATATTGTGTATGGGCATGAATATCGTTCTTATCTCACGGGAGATTCAGCATTGAATATTCTGCGGCCACATTATCATATATTACACGCACGGCCTTTAATGTGATCTGTGCAGGCCTCAGCTAAACAAATAATGCCACACCCCGCTGTAGTCGAGCTTTTCAAGTTTATAGATACGGCGTAGAAATGAGCCCTTCGGCCCACCGAGTCCACACCGACCAGCGATCCCCTATCACTAACCTACACACACTAGGGACAATTTAGAATTTACACCAAGCCAATTAACTTGCAAACCTGCACGTCTTTGGAGTGTGGGAGGAAACCGAAGATCTCAGGAATAAAAAAACCCCACGCGGTCACGGGGAGAACGTGCAAACTCCGTACAGACGGCGTCCGTAGTCGGGATCAAACCCGGGTCTCTGGCGCTGCGAGGCAACAACACTACCGCTGCGCCACCGTGCCACCCCCACGATCTTGAGACTTCCAGTTACCCAGGTATTTATTACACAAAATGCTGGAGTAACTCAGCGGGCCAGGCAGTATCTCGGGAGAGAAGGAATGGGCGATGTTTCGGGTCGAGACCCTTCTTCAGTCTGAACCAGTTACCCAGGAGTAACTTTAGAAGCCGGAAATAAACCCCGCTGCCCGTCTGTGACCAGAGAGAGAAATGGATCAAGATAATTAGCAAGATTCCTGGGTATTTCAATAAACTGACATTTACGCAGAATTTTCCTGTGTAACATGAATCATTAATCGCTTTCTCCAGTAGCGCAGAAATTATATTCTCTGTGCGGCCAGATAGGAGATAGGTGGCTTCAGAGTTGTAAGAGATAGTCTACTTTCTAATCAACTCCATTTTCACAGTTCAATTTGATCCAATTAGCGCAAATCACTAATCTGTTCCCCAAACGGAACAAGAAATTTCCTCCCTTAGCTGTTTTAAAAAGTTTAATGTGGGATTTCATAAACCTTTCATGAGAAGATAGAAAGGTTTTTTTTTCCCTGCCGTGGAAATCATTACAGTCACCCTTTGGTGAAGCACAAATGTCCTTTGGGTGCTGAGATCCTAGCCAGTATTGGATTCCTGATCATAGAACAAATAGATTGTCGAAGGAGCACAGAAACAGGCCCTTTGGCCCACAATGTCTGCGCCAAATTTGATGCCAAGACCATCTCTTTATCTGCCTGCACATAACCCATATCCCTCCATTCTCTGCATATCCATGTGCCAATCCCAAAGTCTCTTAAAGGGGTAGGCCATTTAGAACTGAGATGAGGAAAGACTTTTTCAGTCAGAGAGTTGTGAATCTGTGGAATTCTCTGCCTCAGAAGGCAGTGGAGGCCAATTCTCTGAATGCATTCAAGAGAGAGCTGGATAGAGCTCTTAAGGATAGCGGAGTCAGGGGGTATGGGGAGAAGGCAGGAACGGGGTACTGATTGAGAATGATCAGTCATGATCACATTGAATGGTGGTACTGGCTCAAAGGGCCGAATGGCCTCCTCCTGCACCTATTGTCTATTGTCTATTGTCTATGGTCTAAATGTCCTTCTTGTATCTGCCTCCACCACCACCCTCTGTGTATAAAACTTTGCTCTGAACGTCTCTTGAAAATTTGCCTCTCTCACCTTAAAGCTATGCCCTCGAGTTTAGTTTAGTTTAGTTTAGAGATACAGCGCGGAAACAGACCCTTTCGGCCCACCGGGTCCGCGCCGCCCAGCGATCCCCGCACACTAACACTATCCTACATGCACTAGGGACAATTTATACATTTACCAAGCCAATTATCCTACAAACCTGCACGTCTTTGGAGTGTGGGAGGAAACCGGAGATCTCGGAGAAAACCCACGCAGGTCACGGGGAGAACGTACAAACTCCGTAAAGACGGCGCCCGTAGTCGGGATTGAACCCAGGCGCTGCATTTGCTGTAAGGCAGCAACTCTACCGTTGCGCTACCGTGCCTCCCAACTATTTGATATTTCCATGCTGGGAAATATGTTCTGACTGTCTACCACATCTATGCCAAATTTAACTAAGAAATCTTTACACTTGGAGACTCTGGAGTAAATTCTTTCTCAAGCCCACATATTGAGCTCGAAGTGTGGCAATCTGTATACCTTTTTCCTGAATGCTCCAACATTCATCTCTCTTGACTGGAGAAATTTAAAGATTTACAACCCTTTTGGAAGAAGTAATTCACTTCATATAAATCTGCAAGGGCAACACCTCCCTCGACTCCACGCTCTGTGCATGAAGAGTCTGAAGAATGGTTCTGCCTTGAAACGTCATCTATCCATGTTCTCCAGAGATGCTGCCTGACCCGCTGAGTTACTCCAGCACTCTGTGAAACGTCACCTATCCATGTTCTCCACAGATGCTGCCTGACCTGCTGAGTTACTCCAGCACTCTGTGAAACGTCACCTATCCATGTTCTCCAGAGATGCTGCCTGACCCGCTGAGTTACTCCAGCACTCTGTGAAACGTTACCTATCCATGTTCTCCAGAGATGCTGCCTGACCCGCTGAGTTACTCCAGCATTTTGATCTTTCCTCTTTGTTCCCTAGTTATAGATTCCAGCCACAAATGGAACATTTTCTCAGCGTCTTAGTTTAGTTTAGTGATACTGAGTGGAGACAGGCCATTCGGCCCACTGAGTCCATGCAGATTGCCGATCACACATACGCTTGTTCTATCCCACATACACGAGGGGCGTTTTAAAGAAGCCAATTGACCGACAAACCTGCACGTATTTAGAGTGTGGGAGGAAACCAGAGCACCCGGAGAAGACCCACGTTGTCACGGGGAGAACGTACAAACTCTGTACAGACAGCGCCCGAGGTCAGGATCGAACCCGTGTCTCTGGCGCTGTGAGGCAGCAACTCTACCGCTGCTGTTGGACAAACTTTGCTGGATTGAATTTGCTTTGTGCCCATGCTAGTTAAGAAATGGACTATTCAAGAGAGAGCTAGATAGAGCTCTTAAGGATAGCGGAGTCAGGGGGTATGGGGAGAAGGCAGGAACGGGGTACTGATTGAGAATGATCAGCCATGATCACATTGAATGGCGGTGCTGGCTCGAAGGGCCGAATGGCCTCCTCCTGCACCTATTGTCTATTGTCTAAATGTAATTAATACACAAAAACACTGGAAGAACTCAGCACGTCGGGCAGCAGATGGGGAGGGAATGGAGAGGCAACATTTTGGGTCGGGACATTTCTCTCTGCCTGTTTGTTTCCTCCCCAGACGCTGCCTGACCCCATTGAGCTCCTCCAGCACAGTTGTGCTTTGTTCACGATTCCAGCATCTGCAGTTCCTTGTAGGGGTTGCCAACTTCCTCGCTCCCAAATATGGGACAAGGTGACGTCACCGCCCCGCGCCCCACGTGACCTTTCCCAGCCAGCGGCCATGTGCTCCCGCTCCACCAATGGCGGCCGCCATTGGTGGAGCGGGAGCACGTGGCCGCTGGCTGGGTGAGGTCACGTGGGGCGCGGGGCGGCGACGTCACCCTTATAATTAAAGACGTCCTGGTCTTTACAGCAGCCGTGAACACCTTCATAGACCATGTAGGAATCCAACTGGCTTGAAATCTATACGTGTCGATATGAATCTATATGTTAAACCGAAGTTGGACAGAAAATGCTGGAGTAACTCAGCGGGGACAGGCAGCATCTCTGGAGAGAAAGAATGGGTGACGTTGCGAGTCGAGTCTGAAGAAGGGACTCGACCCGAAACGTCACCCGTTCCTTCTCTCCAGAGATGCTGCCTGCCCCGCTGAATCACTCCGGCGTTTTGTGTCTGTCTTTGGCTGAGATGAAAGTAGTTTGAGTTCCCAGTCTTCCCCTTCATGTCCGATGTCTTCTAATTGGAGCGCAAGATCAAACAGATTCCGCCGAAGATTTTTTTTTTTTTCCCTTAAAGATTTAATGGGCAATTAAATGGCTGGCTGACGGCGTTGTTTACTGCGGTGGGCGGCCGATTCTGCTCACTGTGTGGGGCCCGGTTAGTGTGTGGTAGATCCACCAGACTCCCACTGTGTCCCACTGCTTGCAGTCCAGATCAGCTTCGGTTTAAGTTTAGTTCAGCGTCAAGTGTACCGAGGTACAGTGAAAAGCTATTGTCGCGTGCTCGCCAGTCAGCGGAAAGAGGACGCACGATTACCGTCGAGCCTTTTGCAGCGTGCGGATACATGATCACGGAACAACGTTTAAGGGAGCTTGGCAGGATCACCCATCCAAGAGCTGGGCTGGACATTATCGAATGGGGTTTGAGGAGGGTCGCCAACCTCCTCGCTCCCAAATACGGGACAAAGGGTGACATCACCGCCCCGCCCGCTTCCCACGTGACCTCACCCAGCCTGCGGCCACGTGCTCCCGCTCCACTAATGGCGGCCGCATCCCAGGGTACTCAAGGAGGTGGCGCTAGAAATCGTGGACGCATTGGTGATCATTTTCCAATGTTCTATCGATTCAGGATCAGTTCCTGTAGATTGGAGGGTCGCTAATGTTGTCCCACTTTTTAAGAAAGGAGGGAAGAGAGAAAACGGGAAATTATAGACCATTTAGTCTGACATCGGTGGTGGGGAAGATGCTGGAGTCAATTATAAAAGACAAAATTGCGGAGCATTTGGATAGCGGTAACAGGATCGTTCCGAGTCGGCATGGATTTACGAAGGGGAAATCATGCTTGACTAATCTACTGGAATTTTTTGAGGATGTGACTAGGAAAATTGACAGGGGAGAGCAGGTGGATGTGGTGTACCTTGACTTTCAGAAAGCCTTCGACAAGGTCCCACATAGGAGATTAGTGGGCAAAATTAGAGCACATGGTATTGGGGGTAGGGTACTGACATGGATATAAAATTGGTTGGCAGACAGAAAGCAAAGAGTGGGGATAAATGGGTCCCTTTCAGAATGGCAGGCAGTGACTAGTGGGGTACTGCAAGGCTCGGCGCTTAAGAGCTGGGAACTCAAACACTTTCATCTCAGCCAAAGACAGACACAAAGAGCTCCTTAAGAGCTCTATCTAGCTCTCTCTTGAATGCATTCAGAGAATTGGCCTCCACTGCCTTCTGAGGCAGAGAATTCCACAGATTCACAACTCTCTGACTTTATTCGATTTACGTGATTTAGAATTTACTTTAGACTTTCGAGGTACGGCGCTGAAACAGGCCCTTCGGCCCACCGGAGTCCACGCCAACCAGCGATCAACCCACACAACAACGCTGTCCTCCGCACTAGGGGACAATTTACAATGCTTTTACCGAAGCCAATTAACCTACAATCCTGCACGTCTTTAGAGTGCGGGAGGAAACCGGAGCACCCGGAGAAAACCCACGCAGGTCACGGGGAGAACGTACAAACTCCGTGCAGGCAGACGGTGCCCTTGGTCGGGATGGAACCCGGGTCTTGGGGGCAACTCTACCGCTGTGCCACCGTGCTGCCCGTCAGCCATGGTCTTACTGAATACAGGAAAGGGATAATGGTCTAAGTGGACTGGACTGACCCAGGGTCCCTGGACACAGGCTGGCAAGAGAACATACTCAGCTTTATTCATTTGCTGCCTTGTGGTTTGTGTAACATTGAGCATGTCCATGTTAAGAATCCGACTGTGTGACTCACTGCTCTCTATGTGTATGTGCCTGCGGTATAAAGTCGTTGAGTGATACGGTGTGGAAACATGCCAATTAACCCAACTTGCCCACACCGGCCACCATGTCCCACCTGCACTGCCTGCGTTTGGCCCATATCGCTCCAAACCCGTCCTATCCGTGTACCTGTCTAACTGTTTCTTAAACGTCGGGATAGTTCCGGCCTTCCCAACCTCCTCTGGCAGTTTGTTCCATACGCCCACCAGCCGAGGTGTCACAAAATGGCGGAGTAACTCAGCGGGTCAGGCAGCATCTCTGGAGAGAAGGAATGGGTGACGTTTCAGGTCGAGACCCTTCTTCAGTCTGAAGGAGGGTCTCGACCCGAAACGTCACCCATTCCTTCTCTCCAGAGATGCTGCCTGACCCGCTGAGTTACTCCACCATTTTGTGATACCTTCGATTTGTACCAGCATCTGCAGTTATTTTTCTAAACAACCCACCACCCTACGAGTGTTGAGGTTGGAGGCACTTTCCCCTGCAACCGCAGGAGATGCAACACCTATCCCTTTACCTCCCCCCTCAACTCCATCCAAGGACCAAAACAGTCTTTCCAGGTGAGACAGAGGTTCACCTGCACCTCCTCCAACCTCATCTATTGCATCCGCTGCTCTAGATGTCAACTTATTTATATCAGCGAAACCAAGCGCAGGCTCGGCGATCGCTTCGCTGAACACCTGCACTCGGTCCGCATTAACAAAACTGATCTTCCGGTGTCCAAGCACTTCAACTCCCCCTCCCATTCCCAGTCTGACCTTTCTGTCATGGGCCTCCTCCAGTGCCATAGTGAGGCCCGCCGGAAATTGGAGGAACAGCACCTCATATTTCGCCTGGGCAGTTTGCAGCCCGGTGGTATGAACATTGACTTCTCCAACTTCAGATAGTTCCTCTGTCCCTCCCTTCCCCTCCTCCTTCCCAGATCTCCCTCTATCTTCCTGTCTCTACCTATATCCTTCCTTTGTCCCGCCCCCCCTGACATCAGTCTGAAGAAGGGTCTCGACCCGAAACGTCACCCATTCCTTCTCTCCCGAGATGCTGCCTGACCTGCTGAGTTACTCCAACATTTTGTGAATAAATCGATTTGTACCAGCATCTGCAGTTATTTTCTTACACCACCCTACGAGTGTTGTGAGCATTAAATTGGTTTCAACCAGTTCCATCTGAGATGCTTATCTAAGTCCATGAGTTATAGGAGCAGAATTAGGCCATTCAAGCCCGGCTGATCTATCTTTGCCTCTCAACCCTATTCTTCGGACTTCTCCCCATAACCCCTGACCCCCGTACTAATAAAGAACTAAGACGGTAGACACAAAATGGTGGAGTAACTCAGCGGGACAGGCAGCATCTCTGGAGAGAAGGAATGGGTCGAGACCCTTCTTCAGACTGAAGAACTAAGAGGTATCTAAGTGTTTATGTGTAGTGATACTTGTGCTAATCTGTGTACAAAAATGAATTTCCCTGTACACGTGACAACTAAATTTCCACTGAACTATTGAATGGGAGCGACACACATAAGAGACGATCGCTGAGTTACTCCAGCACTCTGTGTCTTCTTTTGTAAACCAGTATACGATACAGTACGATAGAACTTTATTTATCCCAGGAGGGAAATTGGTCTGCCAACAGTCACAAAACACAACAAGGTACGTGAGACAGGAAATTAAAGTGACGTAAAGTAAAGTATCTGCAGTTATTCACCCCTCTCTGCAAATTATTTTGTTTGCTGCATTGACTCCATCTACACCTCACGCTGCCTCGGCAAGGCCAGCAGCATCTTCAAGGACCAGTCTCACCCACGGCCACTCCCTCTTCTCCCCTCTCCCATCAGGCAACAGCTATAGAAGTGTGAAGACGCACACCTCCAGATTCAGGGACAGTTTCTTCCCGGCTGTTATCAGGCAACTGAACCGTCCTACCACAAACAGAGAGCGGTCCTGAACTATTATCTACCTCATTGGTGACCCTTGGACTAGGGTCTCGACCCGAAACGTCACCCATTCCTTCTCACCCGAGAAGCTGCCTGACCTCTGAGTTACTCCAGCATTTTGTGAATAAATACCTTCAATTTGCACCAGCATCTGCAGTTATTTTCTTATACTACTTGGACTATCCTTGATCGGACCTTGCTGGCTTTATCTTGCACGAAACGTTATTCCCTTATCATGCATCTGTCTTTCCGCTGACTGGTTAGCACGCAACAAAGCTTTTCACTGTACAATAGACAATAGACAATAGGTGCAGGAGGAGGCCATTCGGCCCTTCGAGCCAGCACCGCCATTCAATGTGATCATGGCTGATCATTCTCAATCAGTACCCCGTTCCTGCCTTCTCCCCATACCCCCTGACTCTGCTATCCTTAAGAGCTCTATCTAGCTCTCTCTTGAATGCATTCAGAGAATTGGCCTCCACTGCCTTCTGAGGCAGAGAATTCCACAGATTCACAACTCTCTGACTGAAAAAGTTTTTCCTCATCTCAGTTCTAAATGGCCTACCCCTTATTCTTAAACTGTGGCCCCTTGTTCTGGACCTCGGTCCACGTGACAATAAATTAAACTAAACTGAACTGACCTGCTATGCATCCAGCTATCTTTCAGGATGTGAGATGGACACAGTTTCCAACATAGAAACATAGAAAATAGGTGCAGGAGGAGGCCATTCGGCCCTTCGAGCCTGTACGCACCGCCATTCAATATGATCATGGCTGATCATCCAACTCAGTATCCCGTACCTGCCTTCCCTCCATACCCCCTGATCACTTTAGCCACAAAGGCCACATCTAACTCCCTCTTAAATATAGCCAATGAACTGGCCTCAACTACCTTCTGTGGCAGAGAATTCCACAGATTCACCACTCTCGGTCCTAAAAGACTTCCCCCTTATCCTTAAACTGTGTCCCCTTGTTCTGGACTTCCCCAACATCAGGAACAATCTTCCTGCATCTAGCCTGTCCAACCCCTTAAGAATTTTGTAAGTTTCTATAAGATCCCCCCTCAATCTTCTAAATTCCAGCGAGTAGAAGCCGAGTCCAACAGGTGGAATGAGGCAATAAACCTCCTGATGCTTCCTCCCACGCCAACCTATCACCGGATACCAGGGATGTCATTGAGTTGGAAAGGCAGAAGCGATTGACAGGGATGTTCCTTAGGCTTGCAGTTAGATAAACTACACCACTGTGGTGGCCTTAAACTAATGCTTAGTTCAGTTTACTTTAGAGATACATCGTGGGAACAGGCCCTTCGGCCCACCGAGTCCGCACCGACCGGCGATCCATGCACGTTAACACCACCCAACACACACACACACACACAAGGGACAATTCTTTACACAACAAGTCAATTAAACCTACGAGCCTGTACGTCTTTGGAGTGTGGGAGGAAACCGAAGATCTCGGAGAAAACCCACGCAGGTCACGGGGAGAACGTGCAAACTCCGTACAGACGGCGCCCGTAGTCGGGATCGAACCTGGGTCTCTGGCGCTGTGAGGCAGCAACTCTACCGCTGCGCCATTTCCATATTTTAAAAAATGCAGTCACAGTATTTACAGAGAATATAAGATGAATTTGGAATACAATTTTAGTGCAAAATGTCACGATGGATAAACCATATGGAGCTGATTATGTGAGATTAATTTGACGATCATGATGTTGCCACATGAGACTGAATTATTGATCTCTATTTTGGAACATGTCATGTTTAAAATCCAAGCCTAGTTTTTCAGTCAAGCTGTAGATATCTTTCATCGCTGGGATCTGTGAATTGAATAGGAATTCACTGACGGTATTTTTTTTAGATTTAGATTTTTTTTAGATTTAGAGATACAGCGCGTAATCAGGCCCTTCGGCCCACCGACTCCGCGCCGCCCAGCGATCCCCGCACATTAACACTATCCTACACACACTAGGGACAATTTTTACATTTTACCCAGTCAATTAACCTACAAACCTGCACGTCTTTGGAGTGTGGGAGGAAACCGAAGATCTCGGAGAAAACCCACGCAGGTCACGGGGAGAACGTACAAACTCCGTACAGACGGCGCCCGTAGTCAGGATCGAAACCGAGTCTCAGGCGCTGCATTCGCTGTAAGGCAGCAACTCTACCGCTGCGCCACCGTGCCGCCCACGGTTCAACATTATGTAGTATATGATTGTTACAGATGAGAGAGAAACTAGTGTATTGGAGTCAACCTGTGATTCACATCCTTGTAAAATCAAAGGAACTGCAGATGCTGGGTTACGAAAAAGCACAAAGAGCTGGAGTAACTCAACAGGTTAGGCAGCACCTCTGGAGGACATGGATATGCATACAATTGTTCATAATTCATAGGTTAATAAGTGATAGGAGCAGAATTAGGCCATTCGCCTCATCAAGTCTACTCCGCCATTCAATCATGGCCGATCCATTTCTCCCTCCTAACCCCATTTGGACATTGGAACTGTAATCCAATTGGACTTATAGTTGAACATAGAACAGTACAACACAGGAAAAGACCATTCAACCACTGACCGTCACCTCACCTTCTGTCTCCTTTTTCTGTTTGTTTACTTATTTATCTATCTATTTTCTTCTCTATGTTCTAGTAATCCCTGTAAAGCGTCTTTGAGTGTTTGAAAAGCGCTATATAAATGTAATGCATTATTATTATTATTATTATTCATCACACGCACGAACCAACCTCATTTCCATCGACTCCATCTACACCTCACGCTGCCTCGGCAAGGCCAGCAGCATAATCAAGGACCAGTCTCACCCCGGCCACTCCCTCTTCTCCCATCTCCCATCGGGCAAGAGGTACAGAAGTGTGAAAACGCACACCTCCAGATTCAGGGACAGTTTCTTCCCAGCTGTTATCGGGCAAGTGAAGCATCCTCTCACCAACTAGAGAGTGGTCCGGAGCTACCATCTACCTCATTGAGAACCCTTGGGCTATCTTGAATCGGACTTTACTGGGCTTTATCTTGCACTGACTGTTGTTATTCCCTTTATCCTGTATCTGTCCACTGTGGACAGCTTGATCGTAATCATGTATAGTCCTTCCGCTGACTGGATTGCACGCAACAAAATGCTTTTCACTGTACCTCGGTTCACATGACAGTAAACTAAACTAAACAAAAACTAAAATATATTTCTCATAATATCTTTTAAAAGTCATAGTTATGGGGGGAAACCAGAGCACCCGGAGGAAACCCACGCGGTCACGGGGAGAACGTGCAAACTCCGCACACAGACAGCACACAAGGTTAGGCTTGAAGCCGGGTCTCTGGTGCAGTAAGGCAACAACTCTGCCAGTTGTACCAGCATGCCTACCAGCACGACTTCGATTCCAAGAGTTGAAATCTTCCCTTTCCATGGGGAATCGAGGACCAGAAGACATAGGTTCAAGGTGAAGGGGAAAAGATTTAATAGGAATCCGAGGGGTAACTTTTTCATACAGAGGGTGGTGGGTGTATGGAACGAGCTGCCAGAGGAGGTCGTTGAGGCTGGGACTATCCCATCGTTTAAGAAACAGTTGGACAGGTACATGGATAGGACAGGTTTGGAGGGTTATGGACCAAGCGCAGGCAGGTGGGACTAGGGTAGCTGGGACATTGTTGGCCGGTGTGGGCGAGCTGGGCCGAAGGGCCTGTTTCCACACTGTATCAATCTATGACTCTATGACTCTAAGAAGGGTCTCAACCCAAACCGTCACCCATTCCTTCTCTCCAGAGACGCTGCTTGCCCCGCTGAGTTACTCCAGCATTTTGTGTCTACCTTTGATATAAACCAGCACCGGCAGTTCTTTCCTGCAATGAGATTCTTGATCTCCTTCGACTTGCTTGTCTCAGAGTTCAACACTCTGTGGGCTCAGCCATGCTAAACTCTTCATTCTGCTTCACACCTTTTCTCATCCATCTTTAGCACAGCAAATTATTCAAATGGAAGTCAAGTGCGGGCATGATACAAGTCCCAGAGGAAGACGCAAACAGAAAATAACACAGGGCCACACTTATTACAAATGTTACACTTATATTTAGCAATCTCTCATACAGGACTTATTACTCAGTCACCCAAAATCATACATTTTACTGATTTTAAAAAAAAAAGGCAGACAGCAATATCCTTGGAAACGACTCATTGAACCTTCCTGAGCAGGAAGGAACTGCAGATGCTGGTTTACACTGAAGGTAGACACAAAGTGCTGGAGTAACTCAGCGGGTCAGGCAGCATCTCTGGAGAACATGGATAGGTGACGTTTCACAGAGTTCTGGAATAACTCAGCGAGTCAGGCAGCATCTCGGGAGAACATGGAGAGGTGACGTTTCACAGAGTGCTGGAATAACTCAGCAGGTCGGGCAGCATCTCTGGAGAACATGGATAGGTGGCGTTTCAGGTCGGGACCCTTCTTCAGACTGAAATTTTCTGAAATTTGCTGAGTTATTCCAGCGTTTTGTGTCTTTTTCTGACCATTATTCCAAGCAACGATAGTTTCATTGACCCTTGTTGCTTGAAACTGCTGCTGTATGACCTCCTGCCACATCAGAAGGTCAGGTGGTGAATAAATATCTAGAACAGTTTTGGAGGTTTGAATAAATGTCTAGAATGGTGCTGGCTCGAAGGGCCAAATGGCCTCCTCCTGCACCTAGTTTCTATATGGACCAAATGCTGGCAGGTGGGACTAGTGTAGCTGGGACACGTTGGCCGGTGTGGGCAAGTTGGGCTGAAGGGCCTGTTTCCACACTGCATCGCTCTGTGACTCGGACTCTGCTCGGATCAGACATCTCAGCGTTGTAACATCCAGACGCCCAGGATTCACACGTTGACCACACGCAAGGAGAACCTAGGGTCCCTGCAAAGACTAGCAACGTCTTTCCCTTTACCTCCCCCCTCAACTCCATCAAAGGACCCAAACATTCTTTCCAGGTGAGACAGAGGTTCACCTGCACCTCCTCCAACCTCATCTATTGCATCCGCTGCTCTAGATGTCAACTTATCTATATCGGCGAAACCAAGCGCAGGCTCGGCGATCGCTTCGCTGAACACCTGCGCTCGGTCCGCATTAACGCAACTGATCTCCCGGTGGCCCAGCACTTTAACTCCCCCTCCCATTCCCAGTCTGACCTCTCTGTCATGGGCCTCCTCCAGTGCCATAGTGAGGCCCGCCGGAAATTGGAGGAGCAGCACCTCATATTTCGCCTGGGCAGTTTGCGGCCCAGTGGTATGAACGTCGACTTCTCCAACTTCAGATAGCTCCTCTGTCCCTCCCTTCCCCTCCTCCTTCCCAGAGCTCCCTCTATCTTCCTGTCTCCACCTATATCCTTCCTTTGTCCCACCCCCGACATCAGTCTGAAGAAGGGTCTCGACCCGAAACGTCACCCATTCCTTCTCTCCCGAGATGCTGCCTGACCTGCTGAGTTACTCCAGCATTTTGTGAATAAGACTAGCAACGTGTTGCTCGTGTAGCCCAGATCTAACACGCAATAGCTTCCTGCGTAGAAGATCGTCAGCTCTTTAACTTCCCGATAGAAGACAAGAAGCATTCTAGGCATCAGCGAGTGGTCCAGATATTGAGGAAAATGAAAAACACAAAGGTGTTTAACTGGTGTTTAGGGTGGAATGGTGGTGCAGCACGCTCACTCAGCACTTTGTGTCTTTTTTCATTAACCAGCAGCTGCAGTTCCTTCGATCTTCGCTGCACTGTCTACGTTCTACGTTCTACGTTCTACGTTCTAATAAAATGGCGCAGCGGTAAAGTTGCCGCCTCGCAGCGCCAGAGACCTGGGTTCGATCCCGACTACGGGCGCTGCCTGTGTAAGAGTTTACACGTTCTCCCCGTGACCTGCGTGGGCTTTCTCCGGGCGGTCCGGTTTCCTCCCGCACTCCAAAGACGTGCGGGTTTGTAGGTTAGAGTTGGCTTCGATAAAAAATGGTAAATTGTCCCTAGTGCGTGCAGGACAGTGCTAGCGTGCGGGGTGATCGCTGGTCGGCGGGCTCGGTGGGCCAAAGGGCCTGTTTCTGCGCTGTGTCTCTGAACTCCAAAGTCGATAGAAATCCCACACAAGGAGCTTACCCAAGCAAGCAGTCGCATATTTGTAGTGCATGCAATCAATTCTATTTTCTCCTGGAGTCCAACCAGTACACAGATCACCCCAGGGCATTAATCTAAAAAGGTGAGTGCTAATTTAGTAACAAAATGTCCCAGGAAAGCTGAATGTGTTGTGTTTTGTTTTTTTCCCCAAACAGTTTGTGTTGTGTGATAAATGTTACACTTATATTTAGCAATCTCTCATACAGGACTTATTACTCAGTCACCCAAAATAATGAATTTTACAGATATTTTTTTTTTAAAAAGAAAAGCAAATGCCCTTGGCATTCGAGAAGAGGAATTAACCGAGAGAAGTTGTAATCCCACTTTTGCGCTGTAAAAATAATACGGCAGGACTAGTAAATACATCACGTCACTTGCTGATCGTTTCCCACCTTACTTCCAACCAAGGCAAGAGAATCCTGTGCTGAGGCGGATATACCAATACCATTCCACAGTAAAATAACAAACTGACGCATGAACGAACCAGCGCTGTTCTCCTTTCCCTGGGGGAGGGGGAGGGGGGCACTTGGCTTTTAGATGGAATCGGCCAATGTTGGGAATTGGAGACTAAGTCAGAGTTAAGGCCCAACATTTGCCCCGTATTAGGTTCAGATTTGTCATTCTCACGGGTACCGTGGTACAGTGGAAATTTGAGGAAGGACATTCTTGCTATTGAGGGCGTGCAGCGTAGGTTCATCAGGTTAATTCCCGGAATGGCAGGACCGTCGTATGTTGAAAGACTGGAGCGACTAGGCTTGTATACACTGGAACTTAGAAGGATGAGAGGGGATTTTATCGAAACGTATAAGATTATTAAGGGGTTGGACACGTTAGAGGCAGGGAACATGTTCCCAATGTTGGGGGAGTCCAGAACAAGGGGCCACAGTTTAAGAATAAGGGGTATGCCATTTAGAACTGAGATGAGGAAAAATCTTTTCAGTCAGAGAGTTGTGAATCTGTGGAATTCTCTGCCTCAGAAGGCAGTGGAGGCCAATTCTCTGAATGCATTCAAGAGAGAGCTAGATAGAGCTCTTAAGGATAGCGGAGTCAGGGGGTATGGGGAGAAGGCAGGAACGGGGTACTGATTGAGAATGATCAGCCATGATCACATTGAATGGCGGTGCTGGCTCGAAGGGTCGAATGGCCTCCTCCTGCACCTATTGTCTATCGTCTATTAAAAGCTTTGTTCTGCGTGCTATCAGGGGGGAGATCCTTCAGTCATAAGGTCGCAAGGAGCAGGAGAAGAATTAGGCCGTTCGGCCCAACTAGTCTACTCTGCTATTCAAATCATGGCTGATCTATCTCTCCCTCCTAACCCCATTCTCCTGCCTTCTCTCATAACTTCTGACACCCGTACCAAACAAGAATCTATCTATCTCTGCCTTAAAAATATACAGACTTTGCCTCCACAGCCGTCTGTGGCAACGAATTCCACAGATTCACCACCATTCGTCCCTGTGGCTATCTAACTGTACAAATGATTTTCGATCAAATTCATTTTGAATGACAATAAAGGTAATTCAGAACGCCTCCCCCTCCTGTCATGGGTTGAATGATTCCCCTTCCCACCAACCACCACCCCCCCCACCCCGCCCGCAACCCCCCCACCCCTAATCTTTGCACATCCCCGATCTACTCATCACTTTAATTTCATGTTTCATGTATCTTGTGTTTTATGACTGCTGGCACACCAATTTCCCTCCCAGAATAAACAAAGTTCTATCGTATCATATCGTATCCAAACACGTCAGATAGTACGAAGCAATAAATAATATCAAGCCAAACTCCAGTGCAACAGGTAAAGCAAAGGGGAAGATACAGAGTGCAGAATATAGTTCTCAGCATTGTAGCGCATCATTTCCACAGACAAAGTCCAATGTCCGCAATGGGGTAGAGGTGAATCGGACAGTACCCTAGCTTATGGAAGGACCATAATCTTCTTCAATGACTGAAGAAGGGTCCCAACCCTTCTAGGTTATGTTTATGCTGTTTACAAAACAAAGCACAAGATGCTGGAGTAACTCAGCGGGTCAGGCAGCATCTCTGGAGAACATGGATAGGTGACGTTTCACAGAGTGCTGGAGTAACTCATTGGGTCAGGCAGCATCTCTGGAGAACATGGATAGGTGACGTTTCACAGAGTGCTGGAGTAACTCAGCGGGTCAGGCAGCTTCTATGGAGGACATGGATTGGTGATGTTTTGGGTCAGGACCATTCTTCGGATACATGTGTGGGCGGAGGTGATAGTTCCACCTGGCATCACATTCGGCCAGGACATTGTGGGCCGGAGGGGCTATTCCTACGGTGTGTTGCCTGACTGGATTTGCACAGATCTCTCCTCTTCCCCCGTCCCCTTCCACCTACACCCCTTCCTGTGAGTTAACATTTCATGTCTCTTCAAAAAAGAGCGGCACGGTGGCGCAGCGGTAGAGTTACTGCCTCACAGCGCCAGTGACCCGGGTTCCATCCTGACTACGGGCGCTGTCTGTACGGAGTTTTGTATTTTCTCCCCGTGACCTGCGTGTGTTTTCTCCGGGTGCTTCGGTTTCCTCCCACACTCCAAAGACGTGCAGGTTTGTTGGTTCATTGGCTTCGGTAAACATTGTAAATTGTCCCCAGTGTGTGTAGGATAGTGTTAGCGTGCGGGGATCGCTGGTCGGCGCGGACTCGGTGGGCCGATGGGCCTGTTTCCGCGCTGTATCTCTAAAGTCTAAAGTAAAGAATAGCCAGAATGTCAACCTTTACTCAAACCTCCTTCCCCTCCCACCAAACCCTGCCTCCTGCTTGAAGGTTCTTCACTGAGGTAAGGAGGGGCCCATTGCTTTTAGTTTTTTTTTAGTTTAGAGATACAGCACGGAAACAGGCCTTTCGGCCCACCGGGTCCGCGCCGACCAGCGATCCCTGCACACTAACACCATCCTACACCCACTAGGGACAATTTTTTACATTTGTACCAAGCCAATTAACCTACAAACCTGCACGTCTTGGGAGTGTAGGAAGAAACCGAAGATTTCGGAGAAAATCCCACGCAGGTCACAGGGAGAACGTACAAACTCCGTACAGACGGCGCCCGTAGTCGGGATGGAACCCGGGTCTCCGGCGGCAACTCTACCGCTGTGACCACCTGATTGCTGTAAGACTACGATACGATAGAACTTTATTTATCCCAGGAGGGAAATTAATCTGCCAAGTCACAAATACATGAAACATGAAATTAAAGTAATGAGTGTTAAAGATTGGGGATGGGGGGATGGGGGTAAATTGTCTGTAATCTTTAATCTGTATGAAAGAATGCAGGTCAGTCAAAACAGGTACTGCTTCAACAGCCTTGTGTTCAAAACAAATTGTACACATTTCCTCTCGGTGCAAATTTCCAGCCGTTTACACGAATGTGAGGCAGTTCACTGTCAGCAGAAGCAGCGTTATTATCTTTCCCGAAAACTATGCTCATTAATAGCTGACCTCAGCGAGATGTGCAATTTTGAGAATACTGACAACTACACAGCAATGCTAATCACTGTCTGTGATCAATATAGTATTCAATTATAAAGGATGACAACCAGCAGAGTGCTGGTAACTAGGTCAGTGAGGACCAGTGCATCTCTCAGCTTCTGTAAAACACCCAGCTTCTGCCACACACTCAATGCAGGAGACATTGATTTGATATAAATTATGCATTACATGCAGGTTTAGAAATGGACGTTGCCCAGCAGATGGGAAGTGAAGCAAAAGGATTTGATGGAAAAATAGAGGAATCTTATAGACTCAGAGTGTTGGAGTAACTCAGTGGGTCAGGCAGCATCTGTGGAGAACATGGATAGGTGACGTTTCACAGAGTGCTGGAGTAACTCAGCGGGTCAGGCAGCATCTGTGGAGAACATGGATAGGTGACGTTTCACAGAGTGCTGGAGTAACTCAGTGGGTCAGGCAGCATCTCGGGAGAGAAGGAATGGGTGACGTTTCGGGCCGAGACCCTTCTTCAGACTGAATGAAGACAGCCTACGTTTAGAACGTGGCAGGAACGTTGTTGCCTCCAATACATTTTAAGTAACTGAGACCTGAAAAAAGAAAACAGCTGCACTTATAGTAAATTTATTCTTTGATTCCAATGTATACTCTAATGGTGGTAAAGTGGAAATGTCCAATTCTTACTGTCTGACAGGTTTTGCTGCGGCTTTTAAAAAGTCACTCTGTGCAGCTCCGTTGGTAACTCCACGTAAATGCCTGTGGGTTGGAAGCAATTTATCCTCGTGGATCAGCTCAGCGATCAGTCTGCAACAGTGCAAAAGCTGATAAATGTTTTATTTTTTTTTACCCTGGTAATATCAGCTTGCAGTTAAAGGGAACACGAGACTGATAAAGCAACTTGTACGGCGCTCAGGCAGAATTGGAACAACAGAAAAAGACAAGGGGATATAATTTGCTGTCAATGTCAACAGGCAGCTAATGGGGCTCAGCTAATGGGTGGCGTGGTGGCGCAGCGGGTAGAGCTGCTGCCTCGCAGCGCCAGACACCCGGGTTCCATCCCGACTACGGGCGCCATCTGTATGGAGTTTGTACGTTCTCCCCGTGGCCTGCGTGGGTTTTCTCCGGGTGCTCCGACACTCCAAATACGTTGGTTAATTGGCCTTGGTATGAATGTAAAATTGTCCCTAGTGTGTGTGGGATAGTGTTAGTGTGCGGGGATCGCTGGTTGGCGAGGACTTGGTGGGCCGAAGGGCCTGTTTCCCCGCTGTATCGTTAAACTAAACAAAACTAAACTTTGAGAATTGCATGCAGGTCTGATGGTTAATTGAAGAAGGGTCTCGACCCGAAACGTCACCCATTCCTTCTCTCCCGAGATGCTGCCCGACCTGCTGAGTTACTCCAGCACTTTGTGAATAAATGCCTGATGGTTAATTGGCTTGGTGTAATTGTAAATTGCCCTTTAGTGTGTGTAGGATAGGGTTGGTGTGCGGGGATCGCTGGTCGGCATGGACTGGTTGGGCCAAAGGCTGTATTTCCAAACTAAACCTGACACTAATGGTATTCTGCAGAAATGATAACTCGAGCAAGGGGCAGCTTCCTGGTTAAAGTCAAACGGCTACAAAACCTGTCCAAGCGGCATTGTTGGACGGACGGACGGACGGGTGGGGAGAGGGATGGCTTCCTGGTCAACCAAGGAAGGTGACGGCTGGAGGCTCTGCAGCAGCTTGGGGCTCGCCTGGATCGGGCACCGCTCACAACGACTGGAGCACGGACTGGACTTGGAAAATGGATCCACAACATGGTGCCTCTATGCATGCGGCATCGGTGGACGATCTCCGGACAGTTTGCCAATCGGGGATGTGCTTGGGTTTATTTTAGCACACTAACACTATCCTACACCCACTAGGGACAATGTTTTTTTTCATTTACCAAGCCGATTAACCTACAAACCTGCACGTCTTTGGAGTGTGGGAGGAAACCGAAGATCTCGGTAAAAACCCACGCAGGTCACGGGGAGAACGAACAGACAGCGCCCGTAGTCGGGATGGAACCGGGTCTCCGGCGCTGCATTCGCTGTAAGGCGGCAACTCTACCGCCGCGCCACCGTGACTGCCCTAGGGCAATACTCTGCTGGACTGTTTGTCAGAAAATAATAGACAATAGGTGCAGGAGGAGGCCATTCGGCCCTTCGAGCCAGCACCGCCATTCAACGTGATCATGGCTGATCATTCTCAATCAGTACCCCGTTCCTGCCTTCTCCCCATACCCCCTGACTCCGCTATCCTTAAGAGTTCTATCTAGCTCTCTCTTGAATGCATTCAGAGAATTGGCCTCAACTGCCTTCTGAGGCAGAGAATTCCACAGATTCACAACTCTCTGACTGAAAAAGTTCTTCCTCATCTCAGTTCTAAATGGCCTACCCCTTATTCTTAAACTGTGGCCCCTTGTTCTGGACTCCCTCCAACATTGGGAACATGTTTCCTGCCTCTAACGTGTCCAACCCCTTGAAGCTGTTGGTGTGGCTTTGCTGTTTCTCTTGGCATTAACGGCTTCACGAGCTTCACACTGCACTGCGATGCCTAACCTGTCAGTCCTTGATCACAACACTCAGTGTCCAGATTTGGGAACCTCTGTGTATTTCTCAGGATGAACATTTCATACCTTGATGAGCACCACAGAAGGGAAACCATGAGCTGGAAATGATAGTGAATAAGGTAATCCTACTGCTTGATGCAGCCGAATGAAATCCATCACGTCATTGTATTTTTTCTTGTCATTTTGCTTTTCATTTTTAAATTATGTAAAACCTTCTGCAAACAGCTGCAAGAACAGACAAGGGAGTGCAGATGCTGGTTTACAAGAAAGGACACAAAGGGCTAAAGTACCTCAGCAGGTCAGTCCACGCCGACCAACATGTATCTACCAGCTACACCAGTCCCACCTGCCTGCATTTGGTCCATATCCCTCCAAAGCTGTCCTCTCCATGTACCTGTCTAACTGTTTCTTAAACGTTGGGATAGTCCCAGCCTCAACTACCTCCTCTGGCAGCTCGTTCCATACACCCACCACCCTCTGTGTGAAAAAGTCACCCCTCAGATTCCTATTAAATGTTTTCCCCTTCACCTTAAGCTAAACGGAACTAAACAGAAAATAGCTGATCACATTGAAGCTGTCATTGATTATGACTGTTTTATGATTTAATTACCACGAGGGTCGGCACTGTAGCACAGCGGTAGAGTTGCTGCCTCACAGCGCCAGAGATCCAGGTTTGGTCCTAACTACGGGCGCTGTCTGTACGGAGTTTGTACGTTCTCCCCGTGACCTGCGTGGATTTTCTCCGTGATCTTCGTTTTCCTCCCACACTCCAAAAGACGTACAGGTTTGTAGGTTGGTGTAAATGTGAAATTGTCCCTAGTGGGTGTAGGATAGTGTTAGCGTGCGGGGGTCGCTGGTCGGCGCGGACTCGGTGGGCCGAAGGGCCTGTTTTCGCGCTGCATCTCCAAACTAAGCTAAACTAAAGGAGATAGACACAAAATGCCGGAGTAACTCAGCGGGTCAGGCAGCATCTCTGAAGAAAAGGAATAGGTGACGTTTCGGGTCGAGACCCTTCTTCAGACAAAGGAGAGTCAGGAAAACATTAGCGAGATCGCGTCCCCCCTGTTTGGCCATTATGCACTTTGCGGAGATTTAGCATTATCAACGTCGCTCTCATCAACCGTAGGGCAGCACTTGGGGAGAATGCCAGGCAGCTGTAATTTTCAGCTGAAACCACCCTTTATCTCTCCAAGTGGTTCCTGAAGAGGAAGATCAAATATCCCCAGATGCCTCACTAAAACTGGAGGGGAGTTCAATCATAATTAAAAAGAAATCTTTCACAGTTAAACATATCATGGCAACTGTTGACATGGAAACAGGTGCTGATGCAAAGAAATAGCCGTCCCTCATCAGAGACAGCCATAGCTCCTGTAAACTAATGCAACTGTTTTATTCCATCTCAGCACCAAGGTTTGTTAGCTGCAAAGCCAATGAAATAAAAAACTAAATTACGTGTGACTGTAACCCTCTGATTTTACACACACACACACGCACACACACGCACACACACACACACACACACACACACACACACACACACACACACACACACACACACACACACAGCAATTTCTAAACTGCAAGGTGTTGAAAGGTTTAAAAGAAAATCGAAGGTATCACAAAATGCTGGAGTAACTCAGGAGAGAGGGAATGGGTGACGTTTCGGGTCGAGACCCTCCTTCCCTCATTTCGTCTCTCCAGAGATGCTGCCTGACCCGCTGAGTTACTCCAGCATTTTGTGATACCTTCGATCTGTACCGGCATCTGCAGTTATTTTCCTGCACAAAAGAAAATCTAAAATCAGTCCGTGTTAGGAACTGATCTACCCATTGGAACTCTGATCGTCAAAGTAATTCAAATAAGCAATCATTTTGTCAAATTGGGACTGGAAGCTGGTTTTCTTTCACTGTCCCCTTTACCCACGCCTCCATCAAGAAAATAAATCCAACTGCCTTTCAAACAGTGGGAGGCTAATTTAATTGAAGCATGAATGCATAATGGTGTAACAGAAGAAATGCCACAGGACAGAATACACTTTTACTGAAACATGCTAATTGCCATTTTATTCACATCTTTGAAATGCTGACCAAAGTTCCCCAGTAATGAATGCAGATAATAAATGGGGAACAGCAATAATCTAAAAACAAAAATACTGATGATGTGGGACATCTATCTATCTGTATATTACTAAAACTCTCTGTCCTTGTGTATGTGTGTTACATAGAATAGGTGCAGGAGGAGGCCATTCAGCCCTTCGAGCCTGCACCGCCATTCAATATGATCATGCCTGATCGTCCAACTCAGTATCCTGTACCTGCCTTCTCTCCATACCCCCTGATCCCTTTAGCCACCAGGGCCACATCTAACTCCCTCTTAAATATAGCCAATGAACTGGCCTCAACTACCTTCTGTGGCAGAGAATTCCACAGATTCACCACTCTCTGTGTGAAGAAAAACGTTCTCATCTCGGTCCTAAAAGACTTCCCCCTTATCCTTAAACTGTGACCCCTTGTTCTGGACTTCCCCAACATCGGGAACAATCTTCCCGCATCTAGCCTGTCCAACCCCTTAAGAATTTTGTAAGTTTCTATAAGATCCCCCCTCAATCTTCTAAATTCCAAGCTACATTTCTAAAGCTAGAGAGATTTTAAAGTTTAAACAATTTCCTCTCCAACCCATTTCTTGAAGGTCTTCAGTGTGTGACGTCACAATGGGACCCGTGCGCCTGAGAGATGAGAGTGTGGGAGGAGAGAATGGGGGTGGGGGTCGGGGAGAGTGGGTGTGGGGGGCAGGGGAGGGTGGGGGTGGGGAGAAGGGAAGAGTGGGGGTGGGGGAGAGTGGGGGTGGGGGAGAGTGGGGGTGGGGGGAGGACGGGTGGGGGGAAGGGGGACAGTGGGTGTGGGGGGCAGGGGAGGGTGGGGGTGGGGAGAAGGGAAGAGTGGGGTTGGGGGAGAGTGGGGGTGGGGAGAAGGGAAGATTGGAGGTGGGGGGGAGAGTAGGGTGTGGGCAGGGAGAGTGGGGGTAGGGTGAGGGGAGGGGGGAATAGGGGCGGGGAGGGGAAATGGGGGTAGAGGCAGGGCTGGGGGGAGTGGGGGTAGGGGAGGGGCAAGTGGGGGAGGGGCAAGTGGGGGTGGGGGCTGGGGAGGGGCAAGTGAGGATGGCTAAGGGGGATGGTGTGGGTCAATGGGGGAGGAGGGGGGGATAAAGGGGATTGAGTGGGGGGTTGAGGGTACAACAATACAGGAGAGGCTTTGAGTTCAGGGCTCACTCAGTCACACCCTCTCCCCTTCCCTGTCCCCCCTCTATGAGGAACGGGCCCAACGGTTCCACTTGGTCTAGTCTGAAATAAAACTAAACATTGCTGCAATGGTCTGGGTTTCTGAGTTCTGACCCCCAGGTTTCCCAACACTCGACCGGCGTTTCAGTTTGGTGTACGGTCACGTGTACCGAGGTACAGTGAAAAGCCTCTCTGGAGAACGTGGATGGGTGATGTTTCGGGTCGGGACCCTTCCTGAGTTCGAAGAAGGGTCTCGACCCATCCATGTTCTCCAGAGATGTGCAGGAAAGAACTGCAGATGCTGGTTTAAACCGAAGAACTGCCGGAGTAACTCAGTGGGACAGGCGGCATCTCTGGAGGGAAGGAATGGGTGACGTTTTGGGTCGAGACCCTTCGTCAGACTGAGAGTCAGGGGAAAGGGTTGTAGACAATGATGTAGAGAAATACGGAACAAATGAATGAAAGATATGCAAAAAAAGTATCAATGATAAAGGGAACAGGTCATTGTTTGCTGGTATTTATTCACAAAATGCTGGAGTAACTCAGCAGGTCAGGCAGCATCTCAGGAGAGAAGGAATGGGTGACGTTTCGGGTCGAGACCCTTCTTCAGACTGATGTCAGGGGGGCGGGACAAAGGAAGGATATAGGTGGAGACAGGAAGATAGAGGGAGATCTGGGAAGGAGGAGGGGAAGAGAGGGACAGAGGGACTATCTAAAGTTGGAGAAGTCAATGTTCATACCACTGGGCTGCAAGCTGCCCAGGCGAAATATGAGGTGCTGTTCCTCCAATTTCCGGTGGGCCTCACTATGGCACTGGAGGAGGCCCATGACAGAAAGGTTGCTGGAACTAGGTGAGAACAAACGCTGGTGTGATTTGATGTTGGTGTGAATCAAGATAAGAAGAGTATGACAGCCCTTTACAGCCGGGCAGCAGGTTCATGCCAACATAGATATTCATCAAATTTCTTTTGAAACATAGAAATATAGAAAATAAGTGCAGGAGTAGGCCATTCGGCCCTTCGAGCCAGCACCGCCATTCAATATGATCATGGCTGATCATTAGTCAATAGTCAATTTATTTGTCACATACACATGAATGTGCAGTGAAATGAAAGATTACCCGCAGTTCAACAATAAGACCAATAAAAATAAGCAATAAAAATACAATACAATCATAAACCAGCACCAAACAATCAGTACCCCGTTCCTGCTTTCTCCCCATATCCCTTGATTTCGTTAGCCCGAAGAGCTATATCCAACTCTCTCTTGAAAACATCCAATGAATCGGCCTCCACTGCCTTCTGTGGCAGAGAATTCCACAGATTCACAACGCTCTGGGTGAAATTTTTTTTTCCTCATCTCAGTCCCAAATGGCCTACCCCTCATTCTTCAACTGTGACCCCCCCTGGTTCTGGACTCCCCCAACATGGGGAACATTTTTCCTGCATCCCGCCTGTCCAATCCCTTAAGAATTTTATATGTTTATAATATTCTCATTATAATTTCCTGAATTCTCATGCACTTTCATAATATTTCACAGATAATGAATGCAAACTGTGCTCTGTTTATGCGTATACATTGGTTGACAGCAATCTCTTCCATGAATAGAATCAAGTTCATAAGGGATAGGAGTAGAATTAGGCCATTCGGCCCATCAAGTCTCCTCTACCATTCAATCGTGGCTGATCTATTCTCCTGCCTTCTCCACATAACCCCTGACACCCGTACTAATCAAGAATCTATCTATCTCTACCTTGAAAATATCTATTGACTTGGCCTCCACAGCCTTCTGTGGCAAAGAATTCCACAGATTCACTGCCCTCTGACTAAAGAAATTCCTCCTCATCTCCTCCTAAAAGAACGTCCTTTAATTCTGAGGCTGTGCCCTCTGGTCCTAGACTCTCCCACTAGTGGAAACATCCTCTCCGCATCCACTCTATCCACGCAATGTTTCATGAACTTGAACAAAACACAAAAGTGCTGGAAGAACTCAGCGTGTCGGGCAGCATCTGTGGAGGGAATGGACTGGTGATGTTTCAGATTGGGACCGTCGAGTTTAGTTTAACAGCACCTGAACAGACCTGAACAGAAGTACAGCATATTTCCTCCATAGATGCTGCCTTTAAAAGAGAGTCAGATCGAGCTCTAGGCGCTAGTGGAATCAGGGGATATGGGGAGAAGGCAGGCACGGGTTACTGATTGTGGATGATCAGCCATGATCACAATGATTGGCGGTGCTGTCTCGAAGGGCCAAATGGCCTCCTCCTGCACCTATGTTTCTATGTTTCTATGACCTGCTGAGTTCCTCCAGCACTTTGTGTTTTTCCCTCAAGATTCCAGCATCTGCAGTTCCTTGTGTTTCTGTTTAATGAAGTGGGAACATCTCACAGAGATTTAGTTTAGTTTAGTTTAGAGATACAGCGCGGAAACAGGCCCTTTCAGCCCACCGGGTCCGCGCCGCCCAGCGATCCCCGCACACTAACACTATCCTACACACACTAGGGACAATTTTTCATTTACCCAGCCAATTAACCTACAAACCTGCATGTCTTTGGAGTGTGGGAGGAAACCGGAGATCTCGGACAAAACCCACGCAGGTCACGGGGAGAACGTACAAACTCCGTACAGACGGCGCCCGTAGTCAGGATCGAACCCGAGTCTCCGGCGCTGCATTCGCTGTAAGGCTGCAACTCTACCGCTGCGCCCATTTTAGCAATAAATTAAAAGTGAATCTTGGATAATGTTAAGTGTACGGAAAAAAACAACCCAAGTAAAATATCATCCGTGAGCCCAAGTGGTCAACAGTAATTTCAAGCATGTTTAAGTTCAGGTTTATTATTGTCAAGTGTACCGAGGTACAATGAAAATCTTTGTCTTGCACACTCTCGATTTATTCACAAAATGCTGGAGTAACTCAGCAGGTCAGGCAGCATCTCGGGAGAGAAGGAATGGGTGACGTTTCGGGACGAAACGTCACCCATTCCTTCTCTCCCGAGATGCTGCCTGACCTGCTGAGTTACTCCAGCATTTTGTGAATAGAGCAATGGGGAAGTTAGAGCGCGCAGAATATAGTTCTCAGGAATGAAACTATTGTCCATAGTGGTGTGTAGGATAGACAATAGGCAATAGACAATAGGTGTAGGAGGAGGCCATTCGGCCCTTCGAGTCAGCACCGCCATTTCAATGTGATCTTAGTGTTAGTGTGCGGGGATCGCTGGTCGGCGCGGACTCGGTGGGCCGAAGGGACCTGTTTCCGCGCTGTATCTCTAAACTAAAAATTTTAAACTATAAGTGATTTCCAAAGTTGGAGGTAAGGTATCTATCAGAGCCTGTGGTGACCGGCCTTGCTGGAAGGTGATGGGGACAGCTGGCCGCGGAGCTGGCAGTAACATACACATCCAGCAGCACCTCACATCAAAATCTGCTCCACAGCCCCGACACACACACACAGATGTACAACGCTGGGGATGAGGGGGGAGAGAGGGAGAGAGACAGAGAGAGACAGAGAGAGACAGAGAGAGACAGAGAGAGACAGAGAGAGACAGAGAGAGACAGAGAGAGACAGAGAGAGACAGAGAGAGACAGAGAGAGACAGAGAGAGACAGAGAGACAGAGAGAGACAGAGACAGATACAGGGAGAGACTGAGAGAAATGAGAGAGGGAGAGGGAGAGGTGGTGGGAGAGGTGGTGGGAGAGGGGGAGGGAGAGGGAGAGGGAGAGGGAGAGGGAGAGGGAGAGGGAGAGGGAGAGGGAGAGGGAGAGGGAGAGAGAGAGAGAGAGAGAGAGAGAGAGAGAGAGAGAGAGAGAGAGAGAGAGAGAGAGAGAGAGAGAGAGAGAGAGAGAGAGAGAGAGAGAGAGAGAGAGAGAGAGAGAGAGAGAGAGAGAAATGAATGAGAGAAAGTGGGAGAGAGGTGAGGGAGAAAATGAGAGGAGAGAGGCAGTCTCCCTGGGTAGGAACGGAGAGAGCGGGAGAGAGCGGGAGAGAGCGGGAGAGAGAGGGGGAGAGAGAGGGAGAGAGAGGGAGAGAGAGGGAGAGAGAGGGAGAGGGAGGGAGAGGGAGGGAGAGGGAGGGAGAGGGAGGGAGAGGGAGGGAGAGGGAGGGAGAGGGAGGAGAGGGAGGGAGAGGGAGGGAGAGGAGGGAGAGGGAGGGAGAGAGGGAGAGAGGGAGAGAGGGAGAGAGGGAGAGAGGGGAGAGAGGGAGAGAGGGAGAGAGGGAGAGAGGGAGAGAGGGAGAGAGAATGTGTGTGAGAGAGAGGGAAAACACGAGAGAGAAGGCATCCTCCTTTACAATAACGAACCCTTGACATGTTGGAGTGACAGACGGTCAGCTATTACTTGCACAGGATTGTCTCATTTCACAGGCACCTTATCGACAATATGAATATTTTTTTTGTTCTCCATGTATTTTTTATGTTAAGAGTCACTTTGACAACTGGTCCAACCGCGGGCGACTGGAACAGGCTGAGGACTGGTGCCTGGCAGTGGGTAGAAGCCCAAAGCAACAGGGATTAGTTGTCGTGTGGGATCAGAGGGATCTCTCCGCCAGCAGAACAAAAACCGGGAACATATACTTTGTCAGCCTTGGTATTGATGAGACCATGAATGAAAATGATGAATTAAAAACAGCAGCAGCCATTACCATACTTAAAATACCGATAGCTTAGATGAGATAATAAGGATCTTGTCATAAGAGATAGGAGCAGAATTAGGCCATTCGGCCCATCGAGTCTACTCCGCCATTCGATCGTGGCTGATCTATCTCTCCCTCCTAGCCCCATTCTCCTGCCTTCTCCCCATAACCATTTATTTTAGTTTAGAGATAACAGGCACTTTGGCCCACCAAGTCGAATCACCCCGTCGGTACACTAGCACTATCCTGCACACACTAGGGACAATGTACAATTTTACCAAAGCCAATTAACTTCCACACCTGTACGTCTTTGAGATGTGGGAGGAAACCACAGGGAGAATGTACAAACTCTGCACATGATGGAAGCCGGGACTCTGGCACTGTGAGTCAGCAGCTCTACCTGCTGCGCCACCGTGCCGCCCTGTTACTTCGTTTTACTAACGTGAAATTTACAAAATTATTTCTCACAGTAACAAACAGCTCTCTCCACTCATGGATGAGCCTTGGGCGCCCAACACCCTGCCTGTCGCCGGTTTGTGGTTTGTCCCTCCTCGGACCACTGTCGGTCGGTACTCACCACTGCTGACTGGGAGCACCCCACAAGCCTTGCCGTTTCAGAGATGCTCTGACCCAGTCGTCTGGCCATAACAATTTGGCCCTTGTCAAAGTCGCTCAGGTCTTTACCCCTGCCCATTTCTCCTGCATCCAACACGTCAACGTCAAGAACTGACTGTTCACTTGCTGCCTAATATATCCCACCCCTTGGCAGGTGTCATTGTAACAAGATAATCAATGTTATTCACTTCACCTGTCAGTGGTCATGATGTTTTGGCTGATCGGTGTATATTCTGCACTCTGTATCTTCCCCTTTGCTCTAACTATTGTACTCAAGTTCATCCTCGGAAAACTCACTGAAACTTGCCGAATAATGAGAGGCCGAGATCGAGCGTTGTGTAGAGGATGTTTCCACTATTGGGAGAGTCTAGGTCGGATCAGAGGGCAGAGCCTCGGAATAACAGGACATACCTTTTAAATGGAGATAAGGAAGAATTTCAAATCAGCTTTTCACTGTACCTCCGGTACGCGTGACAACAATAAACCTAAACTAAGAAATTGAAAGAATATTCTCCAAAGGTGATGATATCCAAAGTTTGGTATCTATCATGTTCACTCATTAATTATCAGAAGCAAAGACTCTGCTGCGTTTAATCCTCAGCTTTTCTTTCAAATCTTTCCTTGAACTCAAACAACAAGTGAAGACGTTTGGACAGGGTGTCTCCGAGCTGAGACGCCTTTTTGATTTTGACTCAAAGTTTCAAACGCGGATGTCAACGAAATGATCGGAATGTCAATAGAGGTTCTTTAAAGCATCCTATTATTGAGCACGAAAATAGCACAGCTTCTAGCAGGTTGGGAACAATCGTATTCTGCAGATTATTAAATTATCACACTTGGTAATTATTCCTCTAACCTTAACTGACATTCTTAGCTGTTATCTTTCACTTCCTTGAAAGTTAATTGACACTGCATTAGTTGGTTTTCCTCAAAATCTGCTTCGCATAACCATTGCCCCTGTGGGAGAATACATTCCTTTAATCTCCTTCACCAGAGGGCTATCAATTTTGCCAGTGTGTCCTGTAGTACTGTGATCACAGTCCAAGTCAAATAACCCGCTTACATCCACATTATCCATGCTACTCACATACTCCAACACCAGTGTCGTGTTTGGACCTTCTTAATCATCTAAACTATAAATAAACGCACATTTCACATACTTCACATCAAAGCTCATTCAAATTGCAAATCATCATCTCTCTCTCACTCTCTCTGAACTTTCATCTAAAGTTTAGAGTGACGCATTGGTGCAGCGGGTAGTGCCACTGCCTCACAGCGACAGAGACCCGGGTTCAATCCCGACCTCGGGACCTGTCTGTGTGGAGTTCACACGTTATAGACAATAGACAATAGACAATAGGTGCAGGAGGAGGCCATTCGGCCCTTCGAGCCAGCACCGGCATTCAATGTGATCATGGCTGATCATTCTCAATCAGTACCCCGTTCCTGCCTTCTCCCCATACCCCCTGACTCCACTATCCTTAAGAGCTCTATCTAGCTCTCTCTTGAATGCATTTAGAGAATTGGCCTCCACTGCCTTCTGAGGCAGAGAATTCCACAGATTCACAACTCTCTGACTGAAAAAGTTCTTCCTCATCTCAGTTCTAAATGGCCTATCCCTTATTCTTAAACTCCCATTCTGAAATGTCGCCCATCCAAGTTCTCCAGAGATGCTGCCTGTCCCACTGAGTTACTCCAGCATTTTGTACATATCCATGTTCTCCAGAGATGCTGCCTGACCCGCTGAGTTACACCAGCACTCTGTGAAATGTCATCTATTCTGGACTCCCCCAACATTGGGAACATGTTTCCTGCCTCTAACGTGTCCAACCCCTTAATAATCTTATACGTTTCGATAAGATCTCCTCTCATCCTTCTAAATTCCAGTGTATACAAGCCTAGTCGCTCCAGTCTTTCAACATATGACAGTCCCGCCATTCCGGGAATTAACCTAGTAAACCTACGCTGCACGCCCTCAATAGCAAGAATATCCTTCCTCAAATTTGGAGACCAAAACTGCACCCAGTACTCCAGGTGCGGTCTCACTAGGGCCCTGTACAACTGCAGAAGGACCTCTTTGCTCCTATACTCAACTCCTCTTGTTATGAAGGCCAACATTCCATTGGCTTTCTTCACTGCCTGCTGTACCTGCATGCTTCCTTTCAGTGACTGATGCACTAGGACACCCAGATCTCGTACTCCCCTTGCGTGGGTTTCCTCCGAGTGTTTCGGTTCCCTCCCACATCCCAAAGACGTGCGGGTTTGCAGGTTAAATTGGCCCTCTGTAAATTGCTCCTTGTGTGTTGGGGGTGGATGAGATCGTGGGATAACGTGGAGCTAGTGTGAACGGGTGGTCAATGTGGACTCTGTTTCAAAGTTGTATCTTTCAATCAATCAGTCAAACAAACGTGAGGAAAGTAAAAGGTTGATAATGATATTGGAGCATCGAGAATTCCGTAAACATCTACGAGAAATATGTTAAAAAAACACCAACAATGTATACTCTGAGGCAATTTCAGGGTGACAATCCCATCTCAGAATTCAACAAAGACACCATCGCATCAGAACTCCTCCATCAGATCAGAGCAAAAGCAAGTGCAGATGCTGGTTTACAATAAAACAGACAAAGTACTGGAGTAATTCAGCAGGTCCAGGAGCATCTCTGGAGAACATGGATAGGTGAAGGCTCAGCTCAATATCCTTCTTCAAAAGAAGAGTCCTGACCCGTTGAGTTACTCCAGCACTCTGTGAAAACTCACTTATCCATGTTCTTCAATGATGCTGCCTGACCCGCTGAGTTACTCCAGCACTCTGTGAAACGTCACCTATCCGTGTTCTCCACAGATGCTGCCTGACCCGCTGAGTTACTCCAGCACTCTGTGAAACGTCACCTATCCGTGTTCTCCACAGATGCTGCCTGACCCGCTGAGTTACTCCAGCACTCTGTGAAACGTCACCTATCCGTGTTCTCCACAGATGCTGCCTGACCCGCTGAGTTACTCCAGCACTCTGTGAAACGTCACCTATCCATGTTCTCCAGAGATGCTGCCTGACCCGCTGAGTTACTCCAGCACTGTGCCCTCAATCAGATTATAGACTGGATCGTGATCACGGGAATCCTCTGTACACCAGTAAAGTACCTGAACCTTTTGATGTCAGCATCAGAATAACCACCGCAGGTCCATAATCTACACAGGATCATTTTTATTGTGTAGTGATCAACGGAAGATTGGGAAAATCAATGGGACAGGAGGAATCTTCAGTGTAACGATGTTTTTGCAGTGAACTGACATTCCTGTCAGAGCACACCAACATGCAGTCAACACAAAGAAAACATTTCCAAGGAATTTTTAAGATCGTCACTCCTCAAATTTCAAACAAAATCCAGTGATTATGGAGCAGAAATGCCATTGAGTTGGTTAATGTGGAAGAGCTCAATTCAGTCACATCTTAACATCAACTAGCTTTAAAAAAAAAACCATTCCTCTCGGCAGATTACAATCTTCAATATATAATATATAATCCATATCTTGTTAAAATAATAATCAAGGATCACTTCCGATCGGAATAACTTGGTTTCCTATTGCTAACCTATCATTGTATTTGTGTTAGAAACATAGAAACATAGAAAATAGGTGCAGGAGTAGGCCATTCGGCCCTTCGAGCCTGCACCGCCATTCAATATGATCATGGCTGATCATCCAACTCAGTATCCTGTATCCCGTGTGTCCAGGAAGGAACTGCAGATGCTGGTTTACACCGAGGGTAGACACAACATTTAATGAGTGGGTTGGCATCTGATGAGCGTTTGGCAGCACAGGGCCTGTACTCGCTGGAGTTTAGAAGGTTGAGGGGGGACCTCATTGAAACATACAGAATAATGAAAGGCCTGGATAGAGTGGATGTGGAGAGGATGTTTCCACTGGTGGGAGAGTCTAGGACCAGAGGGCACAGCCTCAGAATTAAAGGGCGCTCTTTTAGAAAGGAGATGAGGAGGAATTTCTTCAGTCAGAGGATGGTGAATCTGTGGAACTCATTGCCACAGAGGGCAGTGGAGGCCGTCAGTAGATATTTTTAAAGCAGAGGTAGACAAATTCTTGATTAGAACGGATGTCAAGGGTTGTGGGGAGAAGGCAGGAAAATGGGATTAGGAAACAGAGATCAGACATGATTGAATGGCGGAGTGGACTCGATGGGCCGAATGGCCTAATTCTACTCCTATAACTTGTGAACTTGTGAAAGTGCTGGAGTAACTCAGCGGGTCAGGCAGCCTCTCTGGAGAAAAGAAATAGGTCAGTCTGAAGAAGGGTCTCGACCCAAAACGTCACCCATTCCTTCTCCCCAGAGATGCTGCCCGTCCCGCTGAGTTACTCCAGCATTTTGTGTCTATACCCAAGCTGGGTGTTCAGGCTTCTTCCCGATGGCAGGGGTGAGATGAGTGTGTGGCTAGGGTGGTCACAGCAAATCCACCCGCAGCCTCTCCAGGGCATTAGTGCTCAGCAATAACCGAAGGCCCACACCACACAAACAACTCAATAAAAAAGAATAAGGATGTAATTTGGTGATATAATGGATAATTTCCACGTAATCACTGTTTCTCATCAATTAGTACATAAATAGAATATCCAAATACCTCATTATATTGTACACTTGAAATAATTCCCTTTTAGACATTACTTTGCATATAGATGTGCGTTGCAGCCCATAATATTCTCTTTCCTCATCGTTATTATACGCCAATCCTGCTCCTAATCTAGTTCAGTTCGGTTAGTTTAGTTTAGAGATACAGCGCGGAAACAGGCCCTTCGGCCCACCGGGTCCGCACCGCCCAGCGATCCCCGCACACTAACACTATCCTACACCCGCTACGGACAATCTTTACATTTACCAAGCCAATTAACCGCCAAATTAGTTTTTTTTTTTTTTTTTAAATTTTTGAAAAGCATATGTACAAATAGAAATAAAAGACACATTTGTTACAGAGTTCTTACATAGCTTCAATTTTTAATTTTTTAAAGAGAGAAAATAAAAAATAAAGAAGAAAGGAAAAAAAACAACAAAAAAAAACAACAACAAAATACTATAAACTATTGGGAAGAGAGAATAAGAGGATTAAAAAAAGATATAACTTTAAAAATTAAAGGGAGTAGATCCGGGAGACAATAACCACAGTTGTACATCCAACCCTTAACTCAAGTTTCAACTTTTAATTTTAAATTTTTATTTTAGTCCTGTGCCAAACCCATTTACTTTTCTAAAAATTCAATAAATGGAGACCATATTTTAAAAAATAACTCAGGTTTGTCAATTAAGGCAAATCTTATTTTTCCAAATGCAGGGTCTCTGTCATTTCCGTAGTCCACATTTTAATTGTGGGGGTTATTGGTTTTTTCCAAAATGTAAGTATTAACTTTTTCACAGTTATTAGACTGTAATCAAGAAAATGTACCTGACTTGTTGTAAAGGTACAGTGAAAAGCTTTTGTTGCGTGTTAACCAGTCAGCGGAAAGGCAACACACGATTTCAATCGAGCCGTTTACAGAGGACAGATACATGATAAGGGAATAACGTTTAGTGCAAGGAAAAGCCAGCAAAGTCCGACCAAGGATAGTCCAAGGGGTCACCAATGAGGTAGATAGTAGTTCAAGCCCACTCTCTGGTTGTGGTAGGATGGTTCAGTTGCCTGATAACAGCCGGGAAGAAATGGAAGTAATGTCAGGCTCAGCAAAAATCTGTGGTATGGTTTGTGTGTTAATGAGTGTGTAACTGTTAGTGTAGTTTCCACAGCAACTCCAAAGACGTACAGGTTTGTAGGTTAATTGACTGGGTAATATGTAAAAATTGTCCCTAGTGGGTGTAGGATAGTGTTAATGTGCAGGATCACTGGGCAGCGCGGACTCGGTGGCCGAATGGCCTGTTTCCGCGCTGTATCTCTAAATCTAAAATCTAAACCAAGTCTCATTCTGTAAGGTGTAGGTGTTATTTGTAACTATTTTACCGCTCAACTGAAAAGCTATAAGATCATTCGGCCATCGAGTTTACTCCGCCATTCGATCATGGCTGATCTATCTCTCCCTCCTAACCCATTCTCCTGCCTTCTCCCCGTAACCCCTAACACCCCGCACTGATCAAGAATCTGTCAATCTCCTCTTTGGCGATGTTGTGCAAAGTAAACACGGTGGCACAGCGGTAGAGTTGCTGCCTTACAGCACCAGAGACCCGGGTTCCATCCTAACCACAGGTGCTTGTCTCTAGAGAACAGGATGTTCTCCCCGTGACCCGCGTGGGTTTTCTCCGGGTGCTCCGGTTTCCTCCCACACTCCCAAAGGCCGTTCAGGTTTGTAGGTTAATTGGCTTCGGCGAAATTGTCCCTTGTGTGTGGGATAGAACGATTACTGGTCGGCGTGGACTCGATGGGCCGAAGGGCCCCGTTTCCACGCTGTATCTCTAAACTAAACATTGAACTTGTGAACTGGCTGGCAGACGGGAAGCAAAGAGTAGGAATAAACGGGTCCTTTTCGGAATGGCAGGCAGTGACTAGTGGGGTACCGCAAGGCTCAGTGCTGGGACCCCAGCTATTTACAATATATATTAATGATTTGGACGTCGGAATTGAATGCAACATCTCCAAGTTTGCGGATGACACGAAGCTGGGGGGCAGTGTTAGCTGTGAGGAAGATGCTAGGAGGCTGCAACGTGACTTGGATAGGTTAGGTGATTGGGCAAATGCATGGCAGATGCAGTATAATGTGGATAAATGTGAGGTTATCCACTTTGGTGGCAAGAACAGGAAAGCAGACTATTACCTGAATGGTGGCCGATTAGGAGAAGGGGAGATGCAACGAGACCTGGGCGTCGTGGTACACCAGTCATTGAAAGTAGGCATGCAGGTGCAGCAGGCAGTGAAGAAAGCGAATGGTATGTTGGCATTCATAGCGAGGGGATTTGAGTATAGGAACAGGGAGTTTCTGCTGCAGTTGTACAGGGCATTGGTGAGACCACACCTGGAGTATTGCGTACAGTTTTGGTCTCCTAATCTGAGGAAAGACATTCTTGCCATAGAGGGAGTACAGAGAAGGTTCACCAGATTGATTCCTGGGATGGCAGGACTTTCATATGAACAAAGACTGATAGATTCGGCTTGTACTCGCTGGAATTTAGAAGATTGAGGGGGGATCTTATAGAAACGTACAAAATTCTTAAGGGTTGGACAGGCTAGATGCAGGAAGATTGTTCCCGATGTTGGGGAAGTCCAGAACAAGGGGTCACAGTTTAAGGATAAGGGGGGTCTTTTAGGACCGAGATGAGAAAGTTTTTTTCACACAGTGGTGAATCTGTGGAATTCTCTGCCACAGAAGGTAGTTGAGGCCAGTTCATTGGCTATATTTAAGAGGGAGTTAGATGTGGCCCTTGTGTCTAAAGGGATCAGGGGGTATGGAGAGAAGGCAGGTACGGGATACTGAGTTGGATGATCAGCCATGATCACATTGAATGGCGGTGCAGGCTCGAAGGGCCGAATGGCCTACTCCTGCACCTAATTTTCTTTGTCTATGTTTCTATGAATGTGTGCTCGCTGGTCGGCACGGACTAGGTGGAGCTGAAGAGGCCTTTTCCACACTGTATCTCTAAACGAAAACTAAACTAGAATATTCAGCTAATCAGAGTCCAACAAACATCTGACATTTTATTGAAAAATCATTTTAATTCCCTCCGGTGATATTTTCTTTTGGTAACTGCGGTGTTACCCAGAGATAACAATGCTGTTGGAGATGTTTTGTTGTCTACCCAGGGGCATGAGTGAATATATCTAGATTAGATATGTAGCAATGAACAGATGGAAATCTCAGCTAAATCGCCGGCCCTCAGCTTCATAGACTCCTCTTTCAAAACCATAATCCAAAATGTAATATCTCCATTGAAACACGTATTCCAAATCCTCCATGAAATAAACACAACAGGAGTCCACCAGCATGGTTCACGGTGGCACAGCGCTTAGATGCGCCGGAGACCCGGGTTCGATCCCGACCACGGGCGCTGTCCGTACGGAGTTTGCACGTTCTCCCCGTGACCCGCGTGGGTTTTCCCCGGGTGCTCCGGTTCCTCCCACACTCTCCACGTTATTTATTACCAATAGTTTAATTTATACCAAGACCTTACAGGTTTGTAACATTCAGTCTGAAGAAGGGTCTCGACCCGAAACGTCACCCATTCCTTCTCTCCAGAGATGCTGCCTGACCTGCTGTTACTCCAGCACTCTGTGTCTACCTTCGATTTAAACCAGCATCTGCAGGTTTTTTCCTATACACACACACAGTAGCACGCACACGCACACGCACACGCACACGCACACACACGCACAAGCACACACGCACACACACACATAGACAACACATTCACAAAGTAGCACACACACACACACACACGCACACACGCACACACACACACACACACACGCACACACACACACACACACACACACACACACACACGCACACACGCACACACACGCACACACACACACACACACGCACACACACACACGCACACACACGCACACACACGCACACACACACACACACACGCACACACACACACGCACACACACGCACACACACGCACACACACGCACACACACACACACACACGCACACGCACGCACACACACACACACACACACACGCACACACACGCACACACACACACACACACACACACACACACACGCACACACACACGCACGCACACACACACACACACACATACGCACACACACGCACCACACATAGACAACACACACACACAAAGTAGCATGACACGCACACTAGTACATACACACATTTTGTGTCTGCCTTCGATTTAAACCAGCATCTGCAGTTTATTTTTCCTATACAGGTTTGTAATGAAACCTGCAATCAACCTGGGACAAATGAAACCATTGCCCCTCGTGTGTGCAGGATGGAGTTAATGTGTGTGGGGTGATCGATGGTCAGTGCGGACTGGGTGGGCCGAAGGGCCTGTGTCTCTAAAACGAAACTCAAACTGAAACTTGTGGCCGCTCCACTCTGACAGACGAGGGAACACTTAGCGCCAGGCCAGGTGTCCACAGCACCTGCAGTGGAATACTTGACCCTTCAGCGAGGCATGAG